>NW_005192629.1:0-1449 GCF_000239375.1 Pundamilia nyererei | reverse complement strand
GTCTCAGTGTTTGTAATATGTTAACTGTTTTTTGTATGTTGCCTAAAGGAATTTGGTGTAGCTTGGGTGAGGAGATTACTTTTATGACCGGCAGGAAGTTACATACACAGAGACACACACACAGTGCTTTGACTGTTACGACACACACACACCTACATGCACAGTCACTCACGTGCACTCACATAGACACACAGGTACGCGCACGCACAGGCACTCACATGCTTGTGCATACACACACAGACACAGAGTTTGCAGCACACCATGGGGGTTTTATGATAGGGTCGCTTCTACAAAACTGCAAAACTGTGTTTCACAGACAAAGCAGTGAAGATTTGCAGAGAGACACCGGCCTTGCACATCTCCCCTTCTAGAAGATGTATGCTTAAATGAAGATGAATAAAGGTTTTGTGAAAATGACTACTGAGTCTGGCGCCGTCTCTGGATGCCTCGAGGAATAAAAAAGAACCGGGGTGAAACTGATTTCGTAACACCTGCCATCTCCAGAAGTTCTCTGATGACTCTTCAGTGGTTGGATGCATCAGCGGGGTGATCAAACATTGTACCAGACTGTGGTCGACTCCTTTGTCATGTGGTGCAAGCAGAATCATCTGCAGCTCAACGTGGCAAAGACCAGAGAACTGATTGTGGACTTTAGGAAAACCAGGAAAGACTTGGCCCCTGTTTCAATCAAGGACAGTCAACATGGCCATTGTGGATGATTATAAATACCTTGGAGTATACACAGACAATAAACTGGACTGGGTTAAAAACACCACTGCACTTTACAGGAAGGGCCAGTGTCATCTCTATTTTCTGAGGCGGATGAGCTCTGTCAGACAATACTCAGGATTTTCTATGAGTCTGTTGTGGCCAGTGCTCTGTGCTGTTGCATGCTGGGGGAGCAGGTTGAGGGTTGTTGATGCTAACAGACTTATTAAACTGATCCACAAGGCCAGTAATGTTGTGGGGAGGGAGATTTCCTATCAGAGAGGTGTCAGTCCGTCCGGATTGGCGACAACATCTCCAGGCTGAGGACAGGAGCTCCTCAGGGCTGTGTTCTCAGCCCTCTGTTGTTCGCCCTCCTGACACACGACTCCACCGCCCTAGCTCTAACCACATCATCAAGTTTGCTGACGACACAACTGTGGTTGTACTCATCAGCTGCAACGACGAGTCAGCGTACAGAGATGAGGTTCAGCAGCTGGCGTTCTGGTGCAGCGAGAGCACCCTGTCACTGAATGTGGACAAAACCAAGCAGATGATCGTTGACTTCAGAAAGACTCGCTCCACTCACACACCACTCAGCATCCACAGTTCCACGGTAGAAACTGTTAACAGCATCAAGTTCCTGGGAGTTCACTCCTCAGACGACCTCACCTGGGCCACCAACACCACCTCCATCACCAAAAATTAGACTCAATTGGTTTCTCTCAAAATGTAAAAGAACCC
>NW_005192628.1:0-1449 GCF_000239375.1 Pundamilia nyererei | reverse complement strand
TGTCACTATTCAGTAAGAAAAAAACGTGTTCTTAGATGCAACTTTTCTCCTTTGATGTTTTTTTTCTGTTGTCAGCAAACAACCACACGATCTGCGTTAATTCACTAACGGAGATTTGCCGCGTGGCGTTAACGTCAATTTAATGAGATTAACACTGACAGCACTAGTTTTAATATTTAATATATTTAAGGATTTAATTTTTAAATCTTTTTTTCATTTATGTATTTATTTTATTGTTATTTCACTTTCTTTGTCTGTTTATGTTTTTTTTTACTATTATCTCAGTTTTTGTGATGGAGAGCACTTTTTATTCAACCATGTTGGTTTTAACGTACTCTATAAATAAAGTTGGATTGGATTGGACTAATATGATGCAAGCAAGCCCAAGCCTGAAATCGACTCCTGATCCATACCAAAATTAGGGGGAATTTACGACGGTGCGCTCTGTGCTTCGTGTGTTGTTTTTGTTTTATACTTGTATTGTTTGTGCGAATGAATGTGAGTGCAAATGGTTGTCTGTCCCTGTGTGTTGGCCCTGCGACAGACTGGCGACCTGTCCAGGGTGTACCCCGCCTCTCGCCCTATGACAGCTGGGATAGGCTCCAGCGCCCCCCGCGACCCTGAAAAGGATAAGCGGAAGCGAATGGATGGATGGATGGATGATTATATTCACAGTGATGCTTTGAGGAAGACTGCACTGTTTGTCCCAGAATAATCAAACTGCCATGAAATACATTCACTAATTTACTATTTGGAACTAACACACTATTAGTACATCTCAGAGACACCTTCTTTCTCACATGAAGAGTAACAGATTACATCTCTTACTGTGTCCGACCAAACAACTGCTGTGGAAAGTCAGTTATTAGCAGTTTTTTAACTACACCCGTAAATGAACGTTTGACTGAATGCTGATAAGTGAATACTGAGAAGTTAGGAGGAAATGTTTTCAAATTTTCCTGCAGAGAATCTGATTAAAATGTTTTTTGTGAGCAAGAATCAGTTTGATCAGTGACCTTTTTTCAGCCAGAAACCTTTAAGGTCACACATCCGCTGTAATATTATAATTTGCTGTTCTTTTTTTAATACACCTTTGTAGAGAAGAAAAACATCTGGATGTCCTGATGCCAGATGCTTTTCTTTCCAAGTTCTTTACAGTGGCTTGCAAAAGTGTTCGGCCCCCTTAAACTCTTCCACATTTTGTCACATTACAGCCGCAAACATGAATCAATTTTATTGGAATTCCACCTGAAAGACCAACACAAAGTGGTAAACATGTGAGAAGTGGAACAAAAATCATACATGATTCCAAACATCCACTAAAATTAAAGATTAAAATCAAAAATTCTAAAATTCACAGATCTGGTTCATTTTCTCACTGCACAAATTATATATAAAGCAATAAATAACCTGCTTCCTGACAATATTCTAAAAATGTTTTCTAAAAGG
>NW_005192627.1:0-1449 GCF_000239375.1 Pundamilia nyererei | reverse complement strand
TGTGGCAAGTAAGCAAGCTAGAAGACTGGCAAAGTTATGGAAGCAACACATTAACAAGAGAATTCTGAGTAAAACCAAAGTTACTTTCTCTAGTAACGAGTTACTTTGAAAGTAACGAGTAACTTGAAGTAACTGAGTTACTTTTGAGAGAAGTAACTAGTAATTTTAAAGTAACTTAGCCAACACTGGAGAAGAATTACACAGTCATTAGGAAATAAGACAAAAGTCAGTCATCAGGTTAGAGTGTTTGAATGTCATCGGTAGTTCCCGCCGTAAAAATTATGCCTGTAGAAGCAATACCATAAAAACAAGAACAGCAACAAATATAAAGGAATTTGCCAAATGAAGAACAATTTTTCTTTACTAAAAAAACTTCTGTTTTTTTTTTAAAGCCTAGATTTGAAAAAAACGAAATGAATAGTACACAAAAAATGGAGGATGCTCAAAATCAAATGGACAAATTGACATACTTTTAAATATTGTTTTTAAACATTGGATGAGGCAGTCAGTGGCTACCTGCTGCCTAGAACCCTTGGAAATCACCAAATGCTATTTTTCCTGCTTTGCCATCAGAGCCACCTTCAGTTGCTGCTTGGCTGTGGGTTATTAAGCATTCAGTCTTATATTTAAGAACTGAAAGCATCCTGTTTTGGAGCACACACGATAAATATGTTCTAGGTAGAGGAAGAACTCAAAACAAGGAAGGAGGAACAAAAAAGAACTTAAAAAACAAGGAGAAAATCAGATAGACTTCAGGGAATGGATCAGAGACGGGAGTTGCATATCAGATTAGAGTCTTTACTTTTGACCAACTTTGCAAAATAGTTCATGGAAAGATTTTGTACAACCCTTTGTATTAAAGCTGAAAGTCTGACCTTCAATCAGTTATTGATTCATTGACTTGATTGATTGGTCATCTCTCCAACAGCTACAACTTGACTACAATCGGGCCATGCAAGAGGACAGCAAGCACACCAGCAAATCAATAACTGAATGGGTAAAATGCCATTTCACCTCCTGTATTCAAATGCAGCTCTAAATACATACAAATAAACCCAGTTTTAATAGTACTTACAAATTTTAAATCACTCCAAAACGTAAAGGACAAACACAAGCTGGCACTCTAAAATAATACATTCCAAATAAATTCAAGTATTGATATCCACATTTTTTAAAATATAGCCTTCAATTATATGTTGGCTTTCACTCACTGAAATTTAAAAGCCTTTACTTTTTCAAAGCAAGTTAAAATAATTACACCTCTGGAAAATGACCAGCACCAAAAGATTGTTTGAGTTCAAGGCACAAAAAGTAAAAAGGAAAAAAGGAAAACTTCAATCTGAGCAAAAAACCCGACTGGGTTACAATTAATGTATTTGTTTTAATATGTTCTGTGTAAAAAGGAAACAAAATGCATGCAACAATTTGTTTCCTCATAAAGGGAAACCC
>NW_005192626.1:0-1449 GCF_000239375.1 Pundamilia nyererei | reverse complement strand
CCGACTGGCATGTGCCCCGACTGGCGTGTGGACAGTTGCCCCGACCGGCGTGTGCCCGACCGGCGTGTTGACATTTTGCCCCGACCGGCGTGTGCGCTGGGTTCCCCGCTCATCACGGCTCATTATGCTGCCGCCCACTGAGCAGTCAACATCTCCCATCCCCCAGGTTTCATGGGCCCAGTACATCACGGTCATACACGTGTTACAGTATTGTCACATAAGCAACATCGCACAAGCATATTCAAGACGCATGGCAGCTGTTCGCCTGTTTGTGTGTGACAATTATACTTATTGTGTCGAGGCAAGTGCGTGGTTGCCCGTGTGATCATGGACAGACCACCGGTTACACCGATATGCTCGTTGATCGTGATGTTGCTGATAAGCACACACTACGCGCTTTGCACAACCGTAGACCGTGGTACGTATGAGCTATTGTCACACAGATCACCGTAATGAGAAACAACCCGGTGTGCTTGTGTGTATTGTAACAATGTAATGTGATTACTTGTAGGATATGCGAAGAGGGGGGAACTGAGAATGATTCTAGTGGGCAAAACGGGGTCCGGGAAAAGTGCATCCGGTAACACTATACTTGGTGACCGCACCGCATTCGAAGAGGGTATGTCACCCCAGTCTATCACCAACGGCTGCGTGAAGAGCGAGAGGGTGATAGACGGGACGAGGATCGTCATGGTCGACACGCCGGGACTGTTTGACACGACTAAGACTCAGAGCGAGGTCAAACTAAAGATCGAGGAGTGTGTCGTGCGATCGCTGCCCGGACCACACGGATTCCTCTTAGTGCTCAGTCTCAAGTCGAGATTCACGCAGGAAGAGCAAAGCACGGTGGGATGGATTCTAGATAATTTCGGAGAAGACGCTTCTACGTATATCATGGTCCTGTTCACCCACGGCGATCTGCTACAGGGCAAAACGGTGACCGATTACATAAGAGAAAGCAAAGCTCTGCAAAAGCTTATAAACCGGTGCGGCGGCAGGTATCATACGCTGAGTAACACCGTCGGACACAACAGGACTCAAGTGTACGAACTGCTTAACAAAATACAGGACATGGTCGAGTTCAACGGGGGCAAGCATTACAGTAACGACATGTACCGCGCTGCGCAGAAGGCTCTGGAGTTAGAGCGGCAGGCTAAGAGGCGTGCGGAAGACCATATGAGAAGAGAGCAGGAGGATATGATAAAGGCTAGGGAATGGTGCCGTTTCTTCGGTCTTACATCGATCGGCTTATTTGGCACCGGAGCGTATCTGTCATCGTATGTTCTGATGGGGGTAGGGGGAGCGCTAGGGTACTCGCAGTTTAATTGTACGTGGACGATGTTTATTTAGACTCTGGTGGTGTTGGTGTTTTTGTGCTATGTTTTTCTTTTCGTTTTGTAATACAATAAAGAGATTGAAATAATGTCGTTGCGTGAGTGTGTTATTTCC
>NW_005192625.1:0-1449 GCF_000239375.1 Pundamilia nyererei | reverse complement strand
GAGTAGTACTGGATGCTGGACATCTTGTAAGACTCCGTCCTTAAGTGCGCCGCTCCTTTGTGCCGCATGACAAACTCGATCCAGAACATGGCTCGGTCCAGCGGTTTCATAGGCTGATCTCTTTGGATGCTTGACAGCTCCGTCATCTTCTCCCTGTAGGATGGTTGATAGAGTACCTCCTTTAGCGCCTCCAAGAAGTTTTCTTTGTTCACTGTTGCAATATCAAGGACTTTGGCCACACCTTTTGCTTTCATCCTGAAGAAGTTATCAGCCTGGTCAAACATAAGTGGCAGGCCAACCAGGGGCACACCGTGGTAAACGGCCTCCTGTATCCCATTGGTGCCTCCATGGGCCACAAACACTCTGGTCTTGGGGTGACCCAGGAGGTCATTTTGGGGTAACCAGTCCAAGATTCGCGTGTTATTACCAAGGGTGGATGGTCTTTTGCCTTTGTGCCTCCAAATCACCTTCTGAGGAAGTTCTGCAAAAGCAGCAGCAATGTCTTCAGTGATGTCCTCTGGAAGTTTTTCTACTATCGTTCCCAGTGTCATCACAATGACACCATGTTCACCTGAGCTCTGCACAAAGTCCTCTAGCTCTTTAGACAGGGGCTTGGAGGGTTTGCACTGAAATCCTGACATGTAGACAATGTTTGGCATTGTGGGTCGAGGGAACTCAAAGGTGAAATCGTTTCTCATCAGCCAGATGTCTGCTGACTGAAACAGCTCCATGTAATGTACATCACTGCCAACATGACGATGGACAAATGGTTTGTAGTTTGGTTCTGTGATGTACCAAATTTGAAAAGTTGTGAAGAAAAAGTAGAGCATATTCTGGACACGCTGAATGAAAGTCATTTTGTCAGTCAGCTCTGTCCCTGGTATGGGGATGTAAGAGAGTGGGGAAGGTGCAATTGCTAGATGGCCTTCACCCTGAATAGTCCATCGGACATTAAAGACAAGTGGAAGACCCAAACGGTGAGCCATAAGAACACCTGTACCAATCGTAGGATCAGTCAGAACCAAATCATATTTGGTATCACGGAGGCTCTGCATCAGCTTGGTATCCTCAAACATTCGTTCCACCATCTCAAGCACTTTGTTATTCATTTGATACAACTGTTTCATTAAGTCATATTCCATTGATAATCGTGTCCAAAGTGAAGCACCTTGTCGACGCATGATTAGTGTTTTCATTACAAATGCCTCAAAGTGCTCTTTGTTAAATCCGTTTGAGGACTTTATAGTGATGGTCTTGTAGTGAGGGGACTCTGACTTGATGTACCAGGTGTCGTTTGGCCGCACCACTGTGACTTCATGACCTCTGGAGTGAAGCTCTGCGATGATGATATTCATGTTGATCCAGTGACTTCCATCCACAGGGAACACCAAGACTTTCCCTCCATTTACCAACAATGTAGAGCATAGCAGCACTGCAAGTGCCAGCAAG
>NW_005192624.1:0-1449 GCF_000239375.1 Pundamilia nyererei | reverse complement strand
CGTAGCCAGTCTTGTTAATGATCTCACTGAGGGGGTTCAGGCCTATGCAGAACAGCAGTGGGGACAGAGCATCTCCTTGGTAGATCCCGCACTTGATGTTGACTTGTGCTATTACCGCCCCGGTAATAAGGCAATCGGCGGCAGCCTGATAGGATCTGTGCACCTAGCGCACATGCTCATCTGGCTGCTGACGCTACTGCATCTGTTGCTGCTGAGGCTGCTACTGTTGTTGACGCATCACCACACATCCCCTACAACAATGGAAATACCTTAAGTGTTATCCATTCACAAACAGGTGCTGCAGCAGTCGAACCCATTGTTCAGTCTGGGTCTGACAGTCACAGTCAGCTTTGCATCAGAGAGATACCTAATTTCAATGCACGAGAATTGCGCGAGCGCCTTGATTTTAGGGACATAAGTCTCGATGATCCAGAACAAGTGCCAGAAAGAGTTAGAAGCTGCTTAGCTAATGTGATAGATAGAGCAGTGACTGGATCTCAGCAGGGTTGTGTTCTAAATGTGGTCCTACGGGGGCCCTCACTGGCTTCTGATGTTCAAGCTGTTTTAAATCCTGATAATCAGTATGATCCTGACCTGTTTCTTGAACAAATAGCCCAAGTTATGCAAAGTAACGATGAATCTATCGGTGATGATGAATTAGAGTTTATTGACACGGTTGCACAAAACAGTAGCGGCGGGGCTCGCATAAAACTGGCAAACGTTCCTTATGATGAGATTCTCTCAAAGAAGGGTAAACATTTGTACACACCAAACAACACGCACAACAATTTGTGTTTCTCCCTGTGCATAGCACATTCATTAAACCCAACAGCATCCGAACATGAAAAACATGCTACTGCTAAACAGTTACATGCTCAAGTAGGTCTATGCGACACACAGACAGTATCATTCTCTGATGTCTTCAAATTTGAGAAGCACCTAAACATTAAGATAGTAATCTATTATCACGCAGCAGGGCGTAAACGTCTGCTTAGTTTCTTCACACGTGATGAGCCAAATCCAAACACTGTAATGCTGTACCTACATAATGAACACTATCACCTGATTGAAAAGCCAACAGCTTTTCTCGGGGCATCCTATGTGTGTAATTTTTGTTACAATACATATGAATCGCCGCTCTATCACAGCTGTAAACACAGGTGCAACGTATGTTTCACACTCTGTCACCACCACAGCGGACCCACAGTGAAATGCAGTGACTGTAACCGCGTCTGCAAATCACAACACAGTTACCAACAACACAAATTACCAGAAATAAAACACAACATGGTCCCATATGACAATATGAAGCATTGCATGCGTTGTGGTGTCACATATAAAGAATCAAAAAAATCACCACACAGATGTGTCCAGCCTAAATGCGAGCACTGCATAATTAGCAGGGGACTCTGAGCATCAGTGTTTCATACAGCCTGTTGAACAACAGAA
>NW_005192623.1:0-1449 GCF_000239375.1 Pundamilia nyererei | reverse complement strand
TACATGTCTGACGCCAGCAGAGTCACGATCTCCGTGTTGTTCACCACACTGTTGACGGTGCTCAGGTCTGTGTACCTCTCCCTGCAGTAGGACCGAGCGCCATGAAAGCTCCTCGAGTCCTGCACCAGGATGTAACGGCCAGCATCACCTGGAAGAGAAACGAGCAGACAGAGTCAGAGCACAGGCTGGAAATGTTCACCAACAACATTCGCCTTTTTTAAACTACAAACTGATATTTTTAAGAAATGCTGATCATGATATCTTTTCTTCCACTAAATGTGTTTTAGTTGTACATAATAATATAAATATATAAATATATCTATCTATCTGAGAGACTATTGTTCCTTCGTCGTGGTGCTTTTAGGTGCCGATGCCACTCACCGCTGTAACAGATGAAGTGCTTCTCTTCTGAACAGTCTCTGGTCGACCAGAATCCCAATGCAGATACCGTCACACACTTCCCCACACCAGGCTTGCCTGTGCCCCAGTTTGTGAAGGTTGATTTACCTGTTCCAGTATAAGACCACTTCCAGACCCCGAAGAGTCCGATCCAGAATTTTTGACTCCCCACCAGCCGTTGAGCCGCCATAGTTTCATCTTTGCTGGTGAAGGTGGCGAGATCGGTGTACTTCTCTCTGCAGTAAAGCTGAGCTTCGGTCCAGGTCTTTGACTGAGTGACGAAGTGGAACTGTCTGTCGCACTGACCAGACTGAAACTGGCAAACGACCACATAACCTGAGAGACAACACAAGAGACAGCCCTGACTGCAAAAACACACGCCACCCAAAACATCACCGATTATTCTGTGCCAGGAAAACTTCCGTTTATCGCTTTGACTCAACAAACTCTGCTCGTCTCCACTGATAACTGTGAATCGTTTTGATTTATTAACATCTGAAAAACCAAAGTGGTCCACAGGCGATCAACCACACAAAGTTTGATATTTTTGGCAATTAATTTTTTATGTCTGTTCAGGAATTCCACTCTTCTGCAGTCGAATAAAGAAGTCGTGAAAATAAAATTTCTCCAGATCAAAGTAAAATTAGCTCCTGTATACCTTCCTGGTTATACTGGAGGGAGTTTTTTCTTCCCACTGTCACCAAAGCGCTTGCTCACAGGGATCATCTGATTGTTGGGGTTTCTCTGTGTTACTGTAGAGTCTTTAACCAACTGTTGCTGTGATGTGGTGCTGTCTAAATAAAACCGAACTGAACATTAGCTGCAGTTCCAGCAACAGAGTAAACCTCAAAACATTTATGCAACTTCTGCATCACTAACTGAATCTATATAAATTCCAGTGGCAATACAACACCAGCTGTTTGTGATGGCATAACGTCACAGCTTCATTCAGTCATGTTGGTGAGATACACTGAAATCAGGCTGTAAATAAAAGAATCAGTAAAACGTGGCACTTTACACAGAGACGCCACACATAACCTGCTCCAGACC
>NW_005192622.1:0-1450 GCF_000239375.1 Pundamilia nyererei | reverse complement strand
CTAATTATTTTGGCAGAGAATGTTTTAGTTGGACCCAAACTATGTGAGACGCAGAGATGTGAGAAATTTGAGATGTTTGTACTCGCTCTGTCAAATTATGACCGTCTGTGGCCAGAGGTGCCGGCAGCGTGCTGCGAGCATTAGACTAACTCTGTGTAAACAAAGAAAATACCTGCACGTTAAGAGTCTGATCAGATGAAGCTGTTGGGATTTGTGGACTTGTGCTCTTTATTTTCCTCCTTCTGTTTTTACCATGTGGCTGAATGAAATGTGCATAGATCTATTTATATGTCAGAGTGGGATTATTGTGATTTTATGTCTCAAATTAACAGGATAAATGATTTTCCTGACTCTCACACTTTCACAGACTTGCTCAGTAGATCCTCTCAGTTTGTACGAGTCTATAAATCAGTCTGTTTCCAGCATTAAAGCGACACTAATACATTTTTGTGGTCTCTCTTACAGAAAGAGGACAAAGATGCCCAAGCACAGAAGACGAGAAGGACTCTGAGGCCCCCTACTATGTTGAAACTCCTTATGGTTATCAGTTAGACCTGGACTTCCTCAAGTATGTTGACGACATCGAGAGGGGCAACACTATTAAGAAGCTGAGTATCCAGAGGAAGCCCAAAGTGGCCAAACCCTCGGTGGTGCCTCGGGGCAGCACTGGCGGGGTCGGCGCTCAGGCTGAATGGACCTCCACAGACTCGCTGTCCTCCAACAGTGACGGCAAACAGTCCCCGGTCTTCTTCACCAACAGGGCTGCTGCCCCGCTGACCCCCACCCTCTCCAGGGCAGCCTGTGAGGTGCCTCTGCATCAGCCGTGTTCAAGCGTCGCAGAGCAGAAACAGCTCCTCCCCCCGCCGTCGCCCAGGTTTGCCCCTCGGCACAACCCCCAAGTGGAGAAGACCCTCATGGAGACCCGCCGTCGGCTGGAGCAGGAGCGTGCGCTTCTGCAGCCGCTAAGCGAGCCTCCGATGCCCCGCCGGCGTCTCGCCAGCTTCGGTGGTATGGGCTCCAGCAGCTCGCTGTCCTCCTACTCTGGCTCCATAGGCACAAGCCAGATCTCTCCCAACACCTATCAGACTCTGCCCATCAACGGTCATCTCCCTAATGGAGAGTATAACGCCTATTACCCACCATCCAGGGGCAGCTCCATCCGCCACAGCCCCATGAGCTCTGGCGTGGCTACCCCGGTAACTAACGTCAGTCCGTTGCACCTGCAGCAAATCCGGGAGCAGATGGTCGTGGCGCTCAAGAGGCTGAAAGAGCTGGAAGAGCAGGTGAAAACCATTCCCATCCTGCAGGTGAAGATTGCCGTTCTGCAGGAGGAGAAAAGACAGTTGGCTGCTCAATCAAAAGGTCAAGGTCTTGGCGGCTTCCGCAAACGTTCCTACAGTGTAGGCTGCGCTGACCAAATGGAAAACCCGGGCCCCATCCAAAAGGAAAC
>NW_005192621.1:0-1450 GCF_000239375.1 Pundamilia nyererei | reverse complement strand
ATATTCCAACTTCCAACTCTTTTAACCAGTAGCAATAGTGTACAGTGTCTGCTCCCTGTCAGTATGTCAACTCGCTTAGAGTCCCGCTTCATGTTAACATGCAAGTCCCTATCCGCTGGGCATTAACATGCAGGGCCAGCAGCCGCTAGGTGGGCCTGAGCAGAGCCCAAGGCAGGTGGCAGATAGTCAGTGTGCATGCTTCTAAATCATTCATGTAGCTAGGTTGAGGGATTGTGGTTTTTGTGAGTTTATGTGTAAGTAAGAAGAGAAATAAGACACATATCAATGTCCCTAAATGAGAGTCAGAGGAAGTGCTGCATGAAATAAAGTTTGTGGCCTTTGTAGGATTGTACAAGTGGATATAATTCATTTGTGTGGGGTTTTTTTTTTATTTCTTTGTTTTTTACTATTCTGGTTCGCAGGAAATGCTTGAAAAATACATGAAAAAAAAGGAAACGTGGGAAAAGAAAAGTGGGAGTTGATGGATTCAGAAAGATGATAGGCAAGAGGAAAGGTGAAACTGACATTCTTGAGAAGGGACAGGCCATGTGGGTTTAGTATGCATGAGTGGTACCACACAATGACCTCGAGCAAGGAGCTGACATGCCATAGACACTAGACTGAAACTAACACTAACACCACAAATTATTACCTTTTCATTATGGAAATTAGCCCTTCCTTCTCATTCCTCCCACTCTGTCTCTGTCTCGCTTCTCTCACCTGGTCTTTTTCAATTCCTCCCATCTCCCCGCTTGCTCTGGTATATTGGAGAAAGAATGGTGTTGACTCTGAAAAGCAATTACCTGTCATTTACCTGTCTCTTCCTCTCCCTCTGATAATGAATTTCAAGTGAAAGGTGAAATAATTATCTTTTCTCGCACAAAATCAAAGCTGTGGGCGGGGACAGCCCCTGTCAAAATATGTGGCATGCTATATGGGATTAAACGATTCTCTGTAACGCATACACCCATGTACTGTACAGTTCACACACACACACACACAGACACACACACTCAGGATTATGACAGTTACATTTGGGTTACATGATGGGTTGCTTGATCTTAAAAATGAGCTGAAATCTGAAACGCTGCCTAAAGCTGATTGTGCATTACTAAGAAACCAAGAAGTATAGAATGCAATGTTGATAAATGCAATTAAAAGAGATGCAAAAAAGAGCTTTACCACACTTTCTTCAGCAGGCTGGGGTTGCGTGGTTCGGTCTTTTACTTAAAATACCAATTTGTCCTCCTCAATATATAGTAGAAAATGTGTGATATTTGGAAATGTGTAAAAGATGAAAATATTTTCATCCATTACGTACCCTGTCAGTGGACCCATCTTGCAATGTCGTATTTATTTTTTATTTATATTTGTAAAGAAAAACTTTGTTTCATGCCAAGCAAGGTGCCAGAGAAGTGAGAAGACAGATGAGACGCAAAAATAAATAAAC
>NW_005192620.1:0-1450 GCF_000239375.1 Pundamilia nyererei | reverse complement strand
CGCCTGAACGGTTTCCCCGTCGCCGCCGCTGCCGTGTGCACGGTCAGCCCCCTGAACTGTTTCCACTTCGCCACCACTGCCTTCCGCGCAGTCGGCTTTTGGATCTGTGTCACCAACGTGGCCGGCCTCAGAAGATGAATTGTCCTGGTCTTCTGAGTTGTAAGAATATCATGACCAGCAGCTTTTATGGCTGTGGCTCCAGCAAACATCCGCTGATACTAGAAATTAATATTAAATAAATTCTAACAACAGCTCATCAAGCTGAATAACTCCAGCTTGTGTCTTTTTCGATTCTAGCTCGAGCACGGGACAAACTATTCCTTTTCAGCTCAATATGTAATATTTTCGCTGAATACGGGACGATTCCAATTTTTAAGGGACGGTTGGCAACTCTAATAACTAACCTTATGAATAAAATAAAGTTCACTATCAGTAACATCATAGCACCCACTCAGCTGTATAGAAACTCCGTCATGCTAGCTAGTACCCAGTACGAGTTAGTAACTGACTATAAAAAGGCAGCACAACAAAAATAAACTACACATAAACTTGGTTTATATCTGAAAAAAAAAATCATCAGCCCATAAACATGAAAAATTATCATCGGCCCACCGGGCAAGTGCCCGGTATGCCCAATGGCCAGTTCAGCTATGGTTGTGCCATCAGTTAACCCAGCTGGCACGGGTTGCTGACCCCTGCTGTAGTGTCTTCTGTGTTTACGTTCACCTTCCCATGTGTATGCGTTTCTCTCTCGCCCCTCTGCGTGTCTTAGGTTGGCATCTTTATGTTTCCTTTTTTATTTTGACAGACTTGCGTTCCATGTTCAATGTTTTTAGTTTTGCTTCCCCTGTGGCGTCAAGTTCATTTGTATCAGCTGTGTTCCCCATGTGTTTCTGGTCATTGGTTATTTTCACACCATGTCTCCAGGTTTCCACACTGGTTTTCATGTCTAAAGTTGTCACGTTTATTATCTAGTTTTCCCAGTTTAGGTTCAGTTTAGTGTCAGATTCTTTTGCCTCACCCACAATAAACAGTTCTTCTCGTTAAGATTTCTGTTGTGTCCACATTTCATTTGTCTGCATTTGTTATACTACTCTCCACACCATCTGCCAGAGCAGACTGTGCCATGGCCTCATGACATCATTAAAATGTAAAAAGTGGCATACAGTTTTAAGTCCAAACTTTTAACACAAGTTGAAATGGAGACTCATAGCTGCAGCTGAGGGTAAATAACAGTCACCTTCATTCCATTTCCAGAGTGTGCTCTGGCACAATCATATGCATTGGTTGCTAAAGAAAACAAGAAATAAGAGCCACCCCTGATCACTAGGTAACATAGATCAGATTATCATCATCATCATCATCGTTTATTTGTATAGCACTTTACGAACACACCAGGCAGACCAAAGTGCTGAACAACACAGATCAAAACAACAACCAAATTAAAAAT
>NW_005192619.1:0-1450 GCF_000239375.1 Pundamilia nyererei | reverse complement strand
CCCAAAAAACTACACAGGAAAGGTTTTATGGCATCAGGGCATGTTTACTGACGCCCCCTCATGCCTCAAGCAGATACAATACATGCATACGTCAAATCAAAACCACAATGACTTTTAACACAGTTTGAAAGAACATGGTCTCCGTCTCCACGGCAGGTGCATCCTGTCGCTGCCCGACGCCCGTTTATCGTCTTGGAACATCAGCAGCGGTTCTGCAACAAACTGTTCTTTTGCAAACTCAATTTCGCAGCGACAGGCATAACATGATTAAACTTTTACCTACAAATGAGTCTATCTACTTATGTGTGTCGACCTGACATGCACTCAGTTTCACCTCTCCCCTCACCAGCTAAACCTTGTAACCTTTTCCCCAGACAGAAGGCCAGCACAACTGAAACTATATGTAATATATTGAATAAATGTTTTAATCAAATGATACTACTTAAAACTTAATAAAAGAATATAAAAGATAATAATGAATAACTTGGTTATTCAAGTAGCATCATCCAACACCACTCCTCAAAATAGCAACCAAAATGCACACTTTACAGAGGAAACAAAGACACTTTAGAAGTATACTTCCTGACTTATTCTCAGTCAACTGTTACCAAGCAAACTCAAACACAGCAGGTTGCTGAATACACTCAGGTCTCTGCTCAGCTACTATTCTTGCTGTAAGACTAACCTTCTAAGCTCCACGTCACTCACACTCTGCATATAAACATTCAAGATTATAAAAAGCATTCAAAAGCATTTAAGATTATAGATCCAACTCAACAGTTTAAAGTGGTTATCACTGCTCCTGTACTAAAGGCTAATTAATTGGGTGCCAATATGTTTAAACCTCTGAATGCACTATCAATACTTGTAGATTATGTTATTAATGCCATGGTAATATGAACAATAGCAGTAAAATAATTTCTCTGAGATCAGTGTCACTGAGCTCGAGCGCTGCTCCACCAGCTACAGGTTTAATATCAGATCAACAACAGTAGAAAAACAGAGACTACCAGACAAAGAGAAGAATAGGAAATCCAACATCATCCAACAGGCTCTTTAAAATAGTTCCTCTGTACAGTATTTACACACACACATAGACACACTGAGGAGGAGGAGCCTGTCACTCAGTCAGTACAATGAAGCAGTCTGAATACTGCCCTCTGATTGGCTGGCACTCCTTCATCCAGTGTTCTCTTTATTTCAGGTGAAGCTGAGACGCATCCAGGTAATGGTGTGATGTCATCCGGAGCTGAGCCCGTCCTTCCAAAAGAGGTCAGAGGTCACCTAGTCGTCCCTGCAGGTACGTCACTGTGAGCTCTGCCCACTTGCATCCCAGCAGCACCTGTTGGCCAACGGGACCGCCCAGAACCAGCAAAACCCAACGGGACCAGGATCCGGTCCAGCGAGGGTCGGAGCAGTTGGCTGGACGTCCAGGCAGAGATATCAAACA
>NW_005192618.1:0-1450 GCF_000239375.1 Pundamilia nyererei | reverse complement strand
AGTTCTTCAACAATGAATAATTATAATATAATAAATATAATTATTTCAAAGTCAAAGCTATTATGTTTGCAACAATATACTCAAAAATCCTCCCCCGCGGAATGATATCATCTATGCACTACGGCTTTTTCATGACGCCAAGACTGACGCGTCCACTCAGGAACTTGCTCGAACCAGCACAGCAACGGGAATCTTCCCCGAGCTTCTGATTGGATGACACAGTTGTTTGTTTGATCAGCGATTGGTTGTTGTGTTACAGTAAGTAACGTTTCATGATAAAGTTATGATTAGTTATCTTATTAGTTAAGTTATGATAAAGTTATCTTAAAGGGATCTGTTACTGTGTAACTGTGTAATTAAGTAGCTTATTCTAACTTGGTTTATTTGAATCTAGTTCTTATCAGTGAAAATATGGGTGTGAAAGTTATAAAGTAAAAGCATGACTGGTATGTTTCTCTTTAGTCTCATGAAGCATGTACACAGACTGGAATGGAGACTTGACAATGAGCTAAGATAAATCTGTATGAGGAGTACTACATTACATTGCTGAACACAATGATTTAGTTTCATCTTAGAGTATGCTAAAGTTATTCAGGCCTCACAGACATATTGTTATCTTTGTGGCTTGAACTGAACAGTTCTAACACCTTCAATGTAATGCTTCTCCACTTTGTAAGTCCCTTAGGTAATATGACATCTCTTTATTTTGTTTCCTTGAGCAACATCATGAAATACGAGTTGAACTAGGTTAGGCATGTTGTCAACACCCAGTTGAGACTAGAAAATTCCAACAAGGTAAAGTCAGATTGAAGATTGTAGGGAATGACTGCAGGTCATTGAGTGATATATCTGCTTAGACACACTGAGCATCTCATTTTTATATTTTTTGGCTTGTAAAGTTTATTTCCAGGACTGTAATTAGTGATCAGTGCCCACTTTTATCCCCCACCAATAATAAATGTAGCACCGTAAACTAAATCAGCTTGGGCTCCGATGGGGTCTTGTGGGCTTCTATTTTTGGGAGTTTGGCTGTAATGCAGCTCTGAGAGCCTTGATTCAAATGAAATATGTACTTGGAATGTGTTTATGAACATGTAGCATGAGAACGTGATGTAGAGATAACAAAGCCACAGCAGCTGAGTGTGATGGCACAGCATGGCAGCCTGAAAAAGACACAAAGTTGTTTTTAAGGGAGATAATACAACTCGCACTTCTCGCTCTACCTCTGAGAAAGAGTCCAGCCACCCTTTAGAGGATGTTCATCTCTGCAGCTCGTATCTGCGATCTCATTCTTTTGGTCAATACTGAGAGCTCGCGGTTGTAGATCAATCGATAAATCAACAGGTTTGCTCTTTGGTTACTGGAAGTGCTGAGTCACTACTGTAAGTGAACGTTACCTAAACAATGCTGTGTAACAAAACAGTGGTAAATAAAGGAAAATCGATGATGA
>NW_005192617.1:0-1450 GCF_000239375.1 Pundamilia nyererei | reverse complement strand
TGTATTAAAGGAATATGAAGGTATTTGCATACGCGATGTGTCTTATAAATAAAGAGCTATCGCCTGCACTCGGTGTGAGTGTCTCCTAGAGCCGCTCACCCGTGCACGTTGCTATTTTAACAGAACTTGTCTGAGTGTCATTATTTCACTTGAATAATGTCTTGTTAATAAATAAAGTTAACCACGGGCACTGAATGATATGGGTGTTTCTGCTGTTCTGATTACCATAGATCACAGATTTGTACTGCAGGTCATTGTTCCAAAATAAATGACTCAAACTTTGAGCTGTGTGTTTGTTTACCTGCATCCTGTTAATGTCAACCTGAGGATTGTATTATTGACATAGAAACCAGTCTGTAGACCAGTTTTAATGAATGAATGAATGAATGAAAGAATTAATAAATAAAATTTTAATTTAATTTAATTTAATTTATATTCTGTACCTTTAAAGAAGCCATCAAAGTCCTTTCATTTTTCATTTTAACATTGCTGCAGTTTTAATGTTCAGATAATGATGTCAGGGCAAAATGATGAAGTCCAGATTTCTGGGTGGATATGATATCAATGAAACCAGGCGTGAACGTTTGATTAAGAGGCCAGGGTTTATCCAACAACACTGACTGTATCACAGGATTAAAGCAAAGATAATAATGGATTGCATTTATATAGCGCTTTTTGAGACCCTCAAAGCGCTTTACAATGCCACTATTCAGTCACTCTCACATTCACACACTGGTGGAGGCAGCTACAGTTGTAGCCACAGCTGCCCTGGGGCAGACTGACAGAAGCCAGGCTGCCATATCGCGCCATCGACCCCTCTGGTCATCACCAGCAGGCGGTAGGTGAAGTGTCTGCCCAAGGACACAACGACCAGGACAGAGAGAGCTGGGGATCGAACCGGCGACCTTCCCGTTACAAGATGAGCTTCTCAACCCCCTGAGCCTCTCTCACTCCTGACATTCACAAAATCATGACATTTTTAACCTTTTTTTTTCTCAAACTCTCTTATTAACTCTTATCATAATCCTATCCTATCTTATCAGTCCAAGAACTAGTTATGAAACAAACAGTGGGGGTGATGTGTATGCAGATGGGGCCAGTGATGCGTGATACTGGTATGGTGAGTATGGTAATGGGGTGCAGTACATTGGTGACTGTGACATACACACAGGTGGCACAATTGCCAGTGGTGGGTATGGAAATACAGTGTATGATGGTATGGTTATGGCAGGTAACTGTGGTGCTGTGTGTTGTGTTGGGCTCTTTTAACAAAACTCCTCATTTAGGCGATAACGTGGGATCCCACCATCTTTATTCCAGCTCACTCTATGTCCATTACATAGCATCACTTCCTGTCTAGAAGGGTAAGTACTGCCGCCTAGTGGCGCATGATATTCACCAATATAGATTACACCACATCCCCCTTACTGAAGTCAGACTGGTACATTCT
>NW_005192616.1:0-1451 GCF_000239375.1 Pundamilia nyererei | reverse complement strand
CCTCCTTAATGTTTGACATTTGATGCCACAAAGTAAGGAACCAACGTTTTGCCTAATCAACAGTGAGCAAAAATCCTGCATGATGAACCAAAGATTTCACATTTTGATTCATTAGTCCATAACACCTTCCATTATTCAGCAGTCCATTGGTGGCATTTCATGGCCCAGGCAAACCTTTTTTTCATGTTTTGATGTCTAAGTAGACTTTTTTGCATTGATCTGTTTTTGTATTGATATAGACTAACCATGACAGACTAACCGCTCACAAAATTATTTTAGCGTTTTTAGTGGCTCCATAATGTTCTTGCAATCTCCTCGGAATCACCTCAGACCCAGATCGTGTGAAACACTTCCTGTAATTCTGTAATGTGTTTTCAACAGCTTGAATCACATAACGAGGAAGTTGTTTCAGAGAAAGGGGGCCTCGTTTGTCTTTGGTCAAATGACATTTTGAAGAACTACCTACACAGTTTAGGACAAAAGAAACTGTACACAACGGTCATCAAGAATGGGGTGCAAATGAAAGGAGATGTGAAACCCTAAAGAAACATAATTAATATTTCAGTGTTTCCTTTTTTGATCATCAAATTATGTTTTTAACATAGGATCTTCAGCAACACATTTGTGAGGGAAGACAACTTTCTTTCAGGGTAGAATGGATGTTTTCATGTCAGGTATGGACAGGAATATGATCACAGTATTACTATTGTAATGGAGTATTAGTTTTAAAAATGCTGTAGCTTTCCTAGAATTTGCATAACTTAAAGCACATTATGTCAGATTGTTTTAAGAAGCAGGGTTGTGGCTATTTCATTATGATGTCACGCTCAAAGATCACAGAGCAGATCACACAGCATTTGTAGAATCAAGAGATCTGGTACAAAGACGTGCATGTGGTGTCTTATTGCACTCCAAAATGATATGTAGCAGGATATTTAGCGGTTTTTGTACAGCAGATCAGTTAATTTGTGTGTGCATACCACCCTACATTTATCTTTCATTCAAGGAAGACCTCAACTGTTACTGAAACATATGGCTCAGCTAAAAAGCAGGTCCAGGCTTACAGATCAGCTGTATTTCTGCTACATACACATGGAATTGACACTTAATTGTGTATACATTTGCCTCCTGTTCCTTTTATTGTTTTAGATCAGTGCGGACCTCTGCCTTTAACTCCGGGGATGCTGATGCATATAAAGCAGCCAGGTACGACCTCCGAAAGTCCATAAAAAAGGCCAGAAAGGACTACAGGGACAAAATGGAGTCCAGCTACCACAGCTTTGACACCAGGCCACTGTGGAATGGACTGCGCTGCATCACTGACTACAAGATGTCACACAGGCAGTGTTCAGCCCACTGCATCTCTTACAGACGAGCTCAACAACTTCTATGCTCGTTTTGACGCAGACAACAGAGAGCAGATCCTCTACCCTCAGGAGGACAGTGAGGCT
>NW_005192615.1:0-1451 GCF_000239375.1 Pundamilia nyererei | reverse complement strand
GCTGGAGGATCACCTGCACTTGTTTAAAGCCAGAGAAAGCAGAGCACGGTGATGGGCTCTCTCCGTCTCACTCTCTCATTCACTCCACTTGTTTTTCTGCTTGTTTCAGTCTTCTCTATCAACTATTAGCCGAGCTGGGAGTTACCTGCAGTCTTGTTTTCTGTTTCGGTTCATTGACCTTGCCAATATTGGTTTAAGGCAGAAGCCAGAAACCAATGGCCATCTGGGCAGCTGGTTCCCGGGGTCCTTCCTCTATTGTTTTCTTATAACAGGCTGACATGTGTTCATTCTTTGTAATCCATCTTGTATTATTAAAAGCTTAAAATTAAAATCTTGAACAGAGGCAGTGTGGGACATGAATTTTAATAATTTTTATTGTTCTATCATTTTGGTTGTTAGCTTTTCAGTTATTTTTTGTTTGTAAAAAAAAAGTGATTGTTGGATCTTGTATGACTTCTTTCATGTTGTTTCTTATCAATTAATTTTAACTTCACTATGAATCTAGATTATTCTGCTTTTTAGTAACTTCATATGCCAAATGAATTAACTAAATTAATTAATTCAATTAATTAAATGGATTAATATTAACAATAAAAGCACAAAAAATATAACTGATAGAATTCAGGACACTAAAAATAACATTCAAAAACAATGGACAAATAATACAGAATTATAAAATTTTGTGGCAATGTAACTTTTTACTAATTTATGGAAAAAATATTAGTTTTGTGCCATGTATTTATTATTTTGTCACTGTCAGTCTGTTAAGAAAAAGCTATATAAGTATAAAAATGGCAAAGAAATAATTAAGAGAGGTTTATTAAGGGCCTCAGGTACAAAGTTAGCTCAGTGTTACTGGGGTCTGATGTTTTAATGCAGAACAGTGATGTCTTACAATGTTGGGTCCTGCTCTGATGCACTCCGCATTCTTGTGGCAGCCTCCATTGTTGATCAGACAGCCGTCAATCTCTGCGAAGAAACCAAAGGATGGACACAAACTTTTATTACATCACCTTGCTTTTTTCTGAGATATGCAAAATACATGCTGAATGAGGACCGATGATTTGAAAACATAGTTTTTTTGTTTTCACTTCATCGGTCAGGTACAAGGTACAAAAAATAGCAGGGAATACAGGTGAACTGTTTTCCACTGGATCAAAAAGATCATATAAAACCTTCCACTCAAAAAATACATAATGTGAGATTATTCTGTTATTATATGTTATCTTATATATGTAGTTAAAGTAGTTGAATTATGTTAACTGCTGTAGGTCATATATTATCCTTTAGTTTAAATAGTGTGCTGTGTATGTAGTTTAGTTCTCATTATACTTTTGAGTTAAAAGAACATATTCACTTATTAGTTTATTAGATAAGTGTGCATCACTCTGTATCCTTGATCTGCTGTGAATGTGTTACACTGTTCTCTTGACATGCTTTACTGTTGAATC
>NW_005192614.1:0-1451 GCF_000239375.1 Pundamilia nyererei | reverse complement strand
ATGGTTTCATCTGGATCCAGGGGAAGTTTCTGGACCTTGTCGGTGAAGTCGGTGGAGTTCTTGATGTGGTGTGGGGTGTTCCCCACGAGAGGAGCAAGGATGGTAGCAAGGTGTTTTGAAATGTTATAACATTATAACATTGCAAAACACCTTGCTACCATAGATTTAAATCTGGGACTCCCCACCATTTGACCTTAGAACTGAAGAAGCTTCTCGGATGAGAGGTGAAACGTTTTCAAGCAACTTAAAGAAGACGCTTTTCTTTGCAAGCTCCTTTGACTACGATGACCTGGATGACTGAGAACCTTTACAGACAAGACTAGCAATTGGTACATTGAATGCCAACCCTCTGGTGGGGATGGAGTCTGAGTTAGTGCATGAGGTTTACAGGTTGGGGTCCCGTCAACACATCGCTTGGTGTCAGGAACCAATCTCCTGGAGAGGGGCTGGAAGTCATGATCCTGTGTCTTCTGACCCAACGTTTTGAGTTTATGTTTATGTTTAAGTCCTTTAGGTTTTCTAAGTTCATTTCTGTTTTGCCTAGGTTGCCTTGTTGTAGTTTAATCTTTCAGATCACCTTGGGTCTTCAACCCCAGTGTTTAAGTTTCCTTTGCCTTCATGTGCGTCGTGTTTGTGCATCGTATGTTGTCAAGCTCTTGTTGTCATGTCTGCGTCTCATTAAGTTTCCTGTTTTATTTTGAAGAGGTATTGTGCTTCTGCGATCCATGTGTTTAGTTTTACTCTCCTCCTGTGATGTTATGTTCATTCATATCAGCTGTTTCCCCATGTGTTTCCACTTCCCCATATCACCTCATGTGTGCATTTAGTCTGTTTCCAGTCATTCATCATCAGATCGTCTGCTAAGTTCACGTCATGTTTCCAGGTCTTTCTATGTATCCATGCCAGGTCTCCATGTTTAAGGTTTTTCATGTTTTAATTTTAGTCCACCAAGTTTAGGTTATTGTTCAGTTTCACCAATGCCCTTTGTTTGCATTTATTTTGTCATGCTTAATGAACAGCTTGTTTTCTGTTAAGATTACGTTTTGTTCTTGCGTGTCTGCACTTGGGTCCTCTTCCTCACTCAACAGTCTGCTTTGTAGCCAGACTGTGACACTGGACTCTGTCTCAGTCTGGAATTGCCCTTGGTGAGAGGGGGCGAGCTGTGGTGGGTATCCTAGTGTCCCTTTGGCTTGCAGGGTTTCTCCCTGTGGATGAGAAGGTTTGTTCTCTGTGGGTTGGGGAGTGGGTCCTGACTGTTGTCCTCGCATATGCATCAAACAACAGTTCAGAGTACCCAGCCTTCTTGGGGTCCCTGGGGTGCTTGAGGGCACTCCACCTGGGGACTGTTCTCCTACTGGGAGATTTTCAGGGAGAGTGAGACCTGGAGGGGCTCGATTGGGAGGAACAGCATCCTGGATCTGAACCCAAGGGGTTTTTTGTTACTGGACTGT
>NW_005192613.1:0-1451 GCF_000239375.1 Pundamilia nyererei | reverse complement strand
TTAATATTCTGTACATGCTCAACTGGATCAATACATGTCAGAAGCTATAATCAAAAATAAAATGGATCTCACAGATCTGTTGTTTGGATCATGAGGAGTTATTGCTATGATGCACCACAGGGGGGAAAAGGGTGGGTTACGAGTAATGCTGAAGCATCCTTCCCATTACATCACTTTAACTGGCAGGTAGCATCTCTCCAATCTCATCTAACAATATCAATAGTTCCTGTGACACAGGGAACCCGGTGGTGACATTACCGGTGTCATCGCAGACTAGGATCAAGAGTCATAGCAGAAATATGCAAGACACAAGCATACAAATTATGTAATTAAAACTGAGCAGAGCTGCCCCTAAGAAAAAGGCGGCGTCCCTTTAGATCCATGGAACCTTCATGTTGTGATTGCAAAAACAACAACAACAACAAAAAACCAAACACACACACACACACACACACAACACTGTCAAGCCAAGCTACCACTGTGCTTAAGCCGCAACATTAACTGAGTTATGTACTAACATTTATCCAGTAAGACACAGACACACAAAAGACGCTTGCTACTAAAAAGGCCACAAAACCTCAGTACTAGAAGTCACAAAGTTGCAGACTCACTAACAGTGCTGGTCACACAAACCTCAAAACCTGTCACTGCGCTCTGTATGGCCTCAGTCCAACCATCTGTTGGCATTTAGAAAGAGGTCAAAGATCATGAGGTCAGAAGTTCAGGTTCCCTTTAAACAGACTTCAGCCAATTAAACAGTTAACTGATAAAAGACAGTTTCATTATACACAGCAAAAATCCCAGCTGAATGAAAGAGAAGCTACAAACTATGAGGGAACTATGAACTACTATTTTATCAATAGCGTTTACTTCCAGGTTTACACAGCTATAAGGTGGAATCAAATGTGTGCGTGAGACTTGCACTCCACTCTCTGATATGACACATCAGATGGAGAGCTGATGCTGCTATGTGGATCTCACTAAATCAGGGACTACAATCACCCACTACATTTTTAGTTAGTGTAGTTGGGAGTCGACCACACTGGAAGAGGGGGTTACTAGAGAGGCAGCATGTTACCGCTGTGTTATATCCTGACATTAGTTTGCTCTGCTGTGATGCATACTCTGCCACAGGCTCTTCAGATATGCTATTCAAGACCTAATCAGCATTTCTAAGGAGCCAGTTATGGTGTACTTTACATTTGGCTTGTAGTGCTCATTATCCATGTAGATAAGTGCGGTGCTAATTGACAAGATAAGATAAGACGAGATAAGATTCCCTTTATTAGTCCTGGGGTTGGGAAATCATTACGGCAGAAAAATGAAGCGTACAGGAATAAAATAAATAGATATTGTTATTGTTAGTTTGTTCCTTGATTTTTGGTGCCCACTTAGGGCTGTAAGATATGAACAAAATCTCATATCCCGATATAAGAATTCTATCGTCCCGA
>NW_005192612.1:0-1452 GCF_000239375.1 Pundamilia nyererei | reverse complement strand
TAAATACATGATCAAAAGTATTAAGTCACCTACACATTACACATACATAGAAACCCATGCCATGAAGCTCCCAGCACACAGTTTTTGTTCTGATGTTAATGCCAGAGGAGGTTTGGAGGTCTGCAGTCAGCAGATTGTTGACAACTTTTACACCCTCTGCACTCGCTGACCCTCTCTATAACATTACATGGCGTGCTACTTCATGACACTTGCACTTTGCTTCACTACCACTTACGTAAGAAAAAGAAAATGACTTGCTATGGCAGTGGCGACGGCTTTTTACAGCACCATGCTTGAATTCAGTAATCATTTTTTAATTACATTTTTTTTTAAACAAATGTTTGTAAAGGGACAACTGGGTGCTTGATATCACACGCCTGTGTCACAGGACTGACAGGACCTAAATTCAAAGATTAAGAGGATTCGCCCAGTACTTTTGTCCATATAGTATATTTAACATTGAGTCATTAATAGAGAGAGTGAAGAGGAAATACAAGACACAATGTAATTTTAAAAATGACTATCAAAGGGGATGCTACAGTAGCTACGTCCATCTTTTACAGAGAATATGCTCTAAAACCAGGTTTCACAATTTGGAACATGAACTATGTCGTTTTTACTTAATCTTGCAGAAACACAAAGAGCACTGGATAAATACAGTTGCCTCAGTACTTTGCTTGGAGTAGAACTGTATAATGGATTTGTGTTTGTTAAAAGGGTTAATTCATAATGGACTCGGCCTAGATGGAAGCAGTAGCAGCTATCAAACCATTAGTAAAGAACTAGCTTTTTTCCATCTCTTGTAGCATAACATTTTGTTTCCTTAAATGGGCTTGCCAATTAAAATGGCAGGGACCCCTTAGCGTTTACTTTCACTCTTTCCGGCTATAAAATGAGCATTTTTATTAAAGGGTAGCAGACATAGAGTGTTTCTTAGTGTAGTAACTGCATAACACTAACAACATAATAATTTACCTCCAGTTCCTCAGATATGTTATGCCAGAACTATAACAAATATAGTATGTAAACATTAGATGACAGATACAGTTGTTCAAAAAGCTTTACTTTATTGATCTGCTGTAGGTTGAAAGCACAGTTCTCCCTGGAAGAGTAAAAGAAAATTAGATCTAATCCCTTCTTCTACTTCTTGTCTGTGCACGCCCTTTTTTGTCAGTAAGTTTATAACTGCTTTTGCTTTCTGAGTGCACTGTATGTGTGTGTCTAGTAGGAGATTTCTTCTAAGCTTTCACAGCAGGCAGTTTCAGAATGCAAACATAAGATATGAGTAAGAGAACAAAAATGGGGAGGCCGCAGTTGATAAGAAGCGGAAGAGCGATCAGAAAGCAGTGAAAAGGGTTTGGGGAGTGGGTGAGTGTCGGGAAAAGCTGCTGGTTGCAGACTCCTCCCTGGCACCTTCAGGGGAACATGTTCAAGCAGATTCATCTTTAAAAT
>NW_005192611.1:0-1453 GCF_000239375.1 Pundamilia nyererei | reverse complement strand
TGGTTGTACACGTTGTCATTAACGTGGCTTCACTCCACATCAGCCACGCCGCTTTGCCAGCTAAAACACCGGTGTCGGCACATAAGGACGCTGTCATAGCCTGTCAACGACGGTGATTGGCTGCGTATATACCACTGTGAATCGCATTATTGGCTGGACTATGGGATAAGGTGGCATCGTTCTAATCCCACACGGGAGCAGCCAGTCACTGACACTGCAAAATAGAATTGTTAAAGTATTACTTTTAATTTCAATTCAGGTTAGATTTTATTTTGTGCACAACGCAGATTTTTTGTGCGCAGAGACCGTGCCAGCAGTGCGCAATTGCGCACGTGCGCAGCTTAGAGGGAACATTGTCTATAAACCAATGTTTTTAAGGTTAACTCTTAAACATTTAACTCTAATCATCCATTGGAGCGCAAATTAGGTGGCATCGGGTCACTGCAACAAAGCGTGAACACATAGACAGCAGGTAGAGAAGCTGAAGAACATTATATTAAAGAAACCCTGAATACATGTGGTTATCCCAGATAGGCATTTATCAAAGGCGGGAAGATGCCTGAATAATTTTCCGGGTGAGAGAAGAAGGACAGTCGCTGCCTAAATGAAAAACACTGGTGATCCTTAATGTGTAACGAGTATAGGTACAGCAGGGACACAGTTTTTCTGTGTTGTGATCTACCATCATGTATGCTGTGTGTTCTGTCTGCCAGTGTAAGTTTTTTGGATTCTTAGTTTTGTTCTGTTTGAGTTCAGCATTAAAGCTGTTCGAGTTCACGTTTGTGTCCGGAGTCTGCACTTTGGGTCCTCTATTTCACCGCTCCTGCCTGCACACAGCCTTCACATGACAACAAGTGCACCACACTGCTAAGTGTGTTTTGTGTTTAGAGTTTTGGTAAATGGGAGACTGAGATTTGCAAATGGTGTCCTAACCAGATGAATAGTGTTTAGATTTTGGTAACTGTGGGATTGATTTGATGAAAGAGTTTTCATAGTTGACAGTTTCGTTTTTACAATGGGGTTTAGTGTTTTAACAGTTCAGAAAAACTGTAATACACCTGTGCTTTTCCCAGCAACTGAGGCCTTTACCCTGCACAGTTTAAGCTATGATAAAGCACTGACCTTATAAATCCTGACCACCAGATGGCACAAAATCCACATTTTAGCTGGGAGCTGGCCACTCACAGGGGAAAGGCCCCATTCAACAACAACAACAACAACAACAACAATAATAATAATAATAATAAAATTTTATTGGTCAGGCAAATATATCATATATCAGGGGTGTCAAACTCAAATACAAAGTGGGCCAAAATTCAAAACTGGAACAAAGTCGTGGGCTAACATTTATATTCATTGAAAAAATATCTTCCTCCAGATATAAGAATGAATCTTTTCTTATGGACTCAAACACGTTTTGCTGAAAAACTGAATATGGAACAAGCAAAGCTTA
>NW_005192610.1:0-1453 GCF_000239375.1 Pundamilia nyererei | reverse complement strand
TAATTATGACAGGAAAGTCAGGTTACACTGTACTCCCACAGTGACTGTACCACAACCAGTGTTGGTTGTTACCTGAAAAACGTAATTAGTTACTAATTACTTCTCCCAAAAAGTAATCTCGTTACTTTACTGATTACTTATCAGCGGGGGGATCCAGGGGTTTCTCTGTGAATTTCACATTCCCGTGGCAGCTTGCTAGGTGCTTGCTCAGCAATTAAGGTTTAATTTTTCACTGTAGAAAGAAGTTTTCTTCGCACGTAGAGTGTACAGCGGATGCTAATGTTTTTGTCACTTTTCATGGGAATAAAAAAGTATTGTAAGTACGTCCATGCTTTAAATGCTGCATGGTCGTACTCTCTCCCGCACTCCATATTATCCACTGTTGATCTGCACACGTCTGTTGCTGCCACGGACGTCGCACACTCGTAAGTCATTGTCATGAGACACTCTCACAAATAAAATCACAACAGTTTAGTAACACAGTAACGCAGCATAGTTATGGGAAAGTAACAGTAATGTAAGAGATTACTATTGCAAAAAAGTTATTTTGCAATAGTAATCTCTTACGCTACTTGATACTTGAAAAAAGTAATCAGATTACCGTAACACGTTACAAGTAATGCTTTACTGCCAATCTCTGACCGCAGCAATAATTGCAGCGATTTTAACATCATACAAGAAAATTAGTAACTAGTGGGCAATAAAATGTGTTTGTGAAATTCATCAAATAAAAAATAAAATGATCACATTTAACTGGGGCTGCTTGTTATACAAGTGTACGAAGGAAAGAACCAATATGGAAGTGACGTGTTCATTTGAGCAGACTGACAAATGTCAACTATTCCTAACGAACACGCTGACAGAAAATGATGTTGGCAACACAAACATCAGTCTCATAATAACATAACATAACATAATTCTCCCCTTCTCTTTGCTTTAGCCATAGAACTTCTTTCTGTTGCTCTGAAATCCGTCTCTTCCTTTCATGGAATTATTCGTGCAGGTGTTGAACTTAAGGTATCCCTGTACGCAGATGACCTTCTTTTGTATGTTGCTGACCCCATATGTAGTCTTTCTCCAATTTTATTTGTCTTGGAAAAAATCAGCTCTTTTTCTGGCTATAAAATTAATTTGCTCAAGAGTGAATGTTACCCTGTAAACTCTTTAGCGTTAACACTTGAGCAGTCTGACATTCCTTTTAAGCTCAGCCCCTCGGGGTTTAGGTACTTGAGAATTAATATATTACTGCCTTTACTGTTTTCTGAGAATTTTGCTCCCCTGGTTTCACAATTTGCATTAGATTTCTAGAGGTGGAATTCCCTCTCACTGTCACTAATTGGTAGGATTAATATTATCAAAATGAATGTGCTTCCCAGATTTCTCTTTTTATGGCAGTGTATCCCCCTATTTCTGCCCAAACTGTTTTTTAAGTCCCTAGACCAGATGGTTTCTT
>NW_005192609.1:0-1454 GCF_000239375.1 Pundamilia nyererei | reverse complement strand
CCAGATGCTCAGAGAGCACAATGATGCTACCTTGTGATGTAACTTTACATCATTAATCATTCCAATTTATGTACTTAGCACATACTGTAAGAAGGTCAAACTGGAGTGCAAATAGAGCTCCAAAATTCATCTTGGGAATCCTTAATGGGTTTTAACTCTGGCGCTGGATGTTGAAGCTTCTGTAGCGTGGGGCGGTCTCCTGACACACTTCCACCACCTGGTCGTCGTCCTGCGCTGTGCTGATGTACCAGTTGGGGCAGCGGACAGACATGAGAGAGCTGATGCTGAGCCCAGTGTCGCGTTTATAGAAGAGAAATCGCACCATGTCGCTTTCAGCGCTTATCCTTGACAGACTGTTTTTATCCGTCACCTCCTGAGGAGAGCAAACATCCATGTCAGAGAGTTTCAGTCAACAAAATTAGGCCTGATATCAAATATTAATTCATCTACATGTGTGCAGTGTCTTATAGATTATAACAAATGGTTTGCTTTTCATGTGAGATTCCTGAAAGAAGTTTACCTCCAGGTGGAGGGTTGGCTTGTCGTCATCCTCGTGACAAGACAGATAGAGGTTTGTGCCTTTGATGCCCAGAGCGACAGGCCTGGTCTCAGCGATGGGTGTAGGGTGCGCGTAGGTCGACATGTTCAGGTGCACTGTGGAGAGAGTGATGGATACAGGGTCATTTTAATAAATCATGGCAGCGTACGTAAGCAGGAAAATGTTAGAGGCACAATTGAATCAATTTAATAAATTCAAGTTACCTAGTTCTTTTCTGCCTCATGTTTCTAACAACATGGATGATGTAAAACACTGATTCTGCACTGAGAATGATTTTCAACTATTTAAACGTCTAAGTGTCACATGTAGTTACCTTTGCGGTCATCACTGCCTCCTTGCAGCATCACTGCATGGAGCTCCATGCTGCTTTCGACCAGAACCAAGCTCCTCTTTTGGCTGTCAGTCACAGTGCACTCAATCTCATCCCTGCTGGTGAACTGAGGTGGTGCACCTTTCCTCTCGATCACACTATGCTCTGGGACAAAAACAGACATGCATGGTTGAATATGGTGTTAAACTAGATTTCTGTCTACTTGTGACTAGGATGGTAAAATGGAAAGATACATTATTTGTGTATTAATCTAAAGAGAATTCAAAATAGCTAAACCTAATTCATATTTTATAGAAGAGATAATGGCTCATTCTGAGTTTTTCCAGTATTAAAACTTGTGATTACCTTCCACAATGCTCTCCAGCATGATGGAAAGCAGGTTTTCATCCTGGAAGTCTGTGCTCAGCACTGGCTCTGAATTGCTGGTCTTTAACCTCTCCATGGCAATGATGAGGTTGACCACACTCTTCATTGTCACTGGATGATGGGAAACTTCCAAGTCCAGTCCCTTGGGCATCTTGAGGCTCCATTCCTCAGCCATGTAGCTCATTTTGAAGTCCATCT
>NW_005192608.1:0-1454 GCF_000239375.1 Pundamilia nyererei | reverse complement strand
TACCTTCACTGTAAATAAAGTGCACTGTTTGCATCGCAGAACCATGCGTTTTGGGTCCTCATTCCCCCATATCCCCACGGTCTGCCAGCCAGACCGTGACACTTGGAGTACGACCAAACAACAAATAGTACGGGGAAAACCCAGTAGCCTCATTCCGAGTGCAGTTGTAGGCGTGCACCACCTTTGTCAGTGATTCCTTCCAGTCTGCTTTTTCCATGTCAGTTAGTGTTCTCAGTTAGTGTCCTCAACATGGACAATAAAGTCTCAAGGTGCAAAAGTATGGACACAAGCTCAAATGGGAATGTCGTTGTAATGGTGGTCAGTGGGGCCCTGGTAATCTTACTTGGCCGCTTCCTCTTGAGGCATTTGCAGGCATGGATTACAAAATGCTCCACATCGCTTTGCATTCGAGGTCAGTAGAACCTGTCCCTTATTAAACAGAGAGTTCTTTCTGCCCCCAAATGTCCCATGTCTTTGTGCAGTTCCCTGAACACAGTATCACGATGCTCTTTAGGGAGAAGGAGCTGATCTCGGCCTTTCACTCTCCTATAGAGGACTCCATCATCATTTATGTGCACTCTGCTCCACAGCAAAATTCTGACATCAGGGGGTTCTGCTGTTAGGGCACGACCTTTTGGTAAGTAGTTGTTGATTTTGTGTTGTAAAAAGCGACCGATGATGGGATCTTTCTCCTGACTCACTCGGATTTCCTCTGGTGACAGAGACTTTCCAACAGACAGTGTGACCGTGTCTTGCATTAAAATGACGGCACTCAGGCTGACAACAACAGTTTCATGCAGCAGATTCTCCCTCTGCAATACTGCACTTTCAACAGGAGCTCTAGTGACACCCTGTTTTACTTCTGATGTGCACTGTGCCATATACTGCTCAATGTTTAGTGGTAAGCAGGATAGGCCATCTGCATCAGCATTTTTCTTCCCTGGCCAGTATTTGATAGTAAAGTTGAAGTCAGCCAGTTCACTCACCCAGCGGTGGCCTGTGGCATTCAGCTTTGCTGTCGTGAGAACATATGTCAAAGGGTTATTGTCTGTGTAGACAACAAAATGTGGGGCGTAATATAGGTAGTCCCGAAAGCGTTCACAGACTGCCCATTTTAAGGCCAAGAATTCCAGCTGCTTTATCTGGAGGCAGTGTCAGCAACTGGTACAGGGGATTTGCCACTTTTGAAAAGTTTGGGATATAGGATCTATAGTAGGACAGGAATCCTAGGATCTGACACAGTTCCCCCACTGTGGATGGTGGTTTGTCTCTGAGAGCTTGTACAGGGACTATTTCCGCTGGGTCCATGGTATATCTCTCTTCGGACACCAGCCAACCAAGGAAACGTACCTTTCTCTTGAAGATGTCACATTTCTGTGGGCTGAGTTTGACACCATGTTTTTGGTATCTCTGAAGGACGGCTCTGATGTGTTCAAGATGAGTATCAAATGAAG
>NW_005192607.1:0-1455 GCF_000239375.1 Pundamilia nyererei | reverse complement strand
ACAATATGTTTCTAGCAGTCTATTCAGAAAATACATCATTTGTTCCTATTTCTTTAATTTAATCTGTAAAAATGGCAAAAAATAGCGCAGTCTGACAAACATAAAATAACATTTTTGCACTAACAAGATGATTCCCAAAGTGCTATTAGCTGAAAACTTGGCATAGAGTGCAGTGTGTCCTTAAAATGTTTTTGGGGGAAATTCGACAAGTGGAGGACAAACGTAGAGACAGCATGACTAACTACAGCAGATGAATAGTGTTTGAAAGTCATGTCCTCAAGAAAGAGAGAGACACTTCCAGTACTTCGGCTCATTCATCTGCTGTCCGTTGAAGCCTCATCAGAAATGGTCTCAGTAGACAATTGGCTGTCACAAGGCCATTCTCAAGGAAAGGAAACAGGGAGAAAATGCTGATGTATTCCAAAATTACGCAAGAACTGGACTGAAATGCAAACTTTAAATTTAGGTAATCTGTGAAACACTTAGGAGGTCATACTTTGGGGCTGCATCCTGACAGACAATGGACTAAAAGACAACCAATATCCAAAAAAGAGCTTTGGAATTACGCCTGGAGAACTACTGGAGACTTTTTTGAGAAATTACAAGAAAGCTTGCCTAAGAGAGTTCTGATTAAAGCTAATTAAATGCGGCCATATCAGATGTTGACTATCAAGCTTGTTAGAAATGTACAAACCGTGTATTACCTTATATAATGCATTTCCATGTATGTTTGAACATTTCATGAATTCCCACATATTTTTCTGCAAAGAACTGAGAAATGTCTTGAGAGTCATGCACTGAAATGAGTACATAAATATCATTTTTAACAGCTTTCCTGCTGAGTTGTACATATACCCTGCGTGTTTTTCTTTCTCCCTCTCATGCTTGAGGTAGCACGTAAAGATATATAGCAATAAACCACAAATTAAAATGAAGCCATTAAATATGGAATTAACACTACTGAATGTAAAATACTGAAACATTACCTCTGCAAATATTTTATGAGGAAGGAAATGCATTTAACTGGTTAGCTAAGCCTAAAGGATAAACAAAATGTGTTTTTATGTGTAACACTAAAGATTTGTTTGTTTACAAGACAACTCCACAGGGAACGTTTCATAAATAACCTTTCATAACTTTTTGCAGTTAAGATTTTTAGCTTAAATTGAAGGGGTTTTTTTGTGTTTTTTATGTAATCAACAGCTCCATCTATTAATTTTGATGACACAACACGTGTTTTGCTTTAAACAAATACATTTATAACAAATGTGCCTTTCTGCAGCCATCTTATGCTCTACTTCAGGATTGGAGGCATTACAAACCTGCCCAGTGTATGTTTTCCCTCACTGCTCGAGCCAAAACACACACCATTCAGGGTAGACGACTGGCTTCCTTGTGTCTAATTCTGCTGAAGGTTGGAGGTCCTCATTATTGTCGTGTATTGTTGTTCAAATG
>NW_005192606.1:0-1455 GCF_000239375.1 Pundamilia nyererei | reverse complement strand
GCCCTCGATTCAAAACTGGACCAGGTACGACAAGCCCAAGAGGAACAGGCCGAGAGAGTTTCATCCTTGGAGCTTGCAACTGAAGACCTGAGCCAACGTGTCGCTGACCTTGAAAACACGTGTGCCGCTCTTCGCGAAGACAACAACCAGCTAAAGAACAAAGTCACTGACCTGGAGAGCCGTAGCAGGCGTCAGAACATCCGCGTCCTTGGACTGCCTGAAGACACTGAAAGTGGGCGCCCCACTCACTTCTTTTCCAACCTTCTCTGTGAGTTATTGGGCAAAGAAATACTTCAGTCTCCACCGGAGCTCGATAGAGCGCACCGCTCCCTCGCAGCGAAGCCGCCCGTGGGACGCCCACCTCGCCCGGTGATCATCCGCCTGCACCGATACCAGATCAAGGACCTCATCATCCGAGAAGCTAGGAGAAGAGGGAAATTCGACTACCGAGGCGTGCCTATCCGAATTGTGGAAGACTACAGCCCCGAGGTCCTCAATCAGCGGGCGCAGTACAAGGACATTATGTCGGAGCTCTACGGGCGAGGCTTGAGGCCGGCTCTCCTCTTCCCAGCACGGCTTCGCATAACGCAGGCCAGCGGCGCCAGAAAGTTTTTCAGCTCCGTGGACCAGGCTCAACAGTACATTGAGAGGCTCCCAAAGGCTCCGGAAGCCCCGTGAAGAATTATTACTGATAAAACAATGGCACCAAATGCAGGTACCAAACATTCCATATAGGTATGGAGGCGCAGTCGGGATCCACGTAAGACGTTGCTTTTCCCCTCCGAGTGTAGCGATGTAGTCTGAGTGCTATAGCACTGAAATGCTGATTATTACTTTAATTTAACTCGATAATCTTATTTTGTTTTCTTTGTTAAATAAGGAGACAACCTCATTGACTTCTACCCGTTGGCTAATGACGTAATACCTGTTGCACGGAGACAGGGAGTTTTGTTATCTACTCGTAGCCTTCTGTCTGTTCTTATTCAATAATTCAGTTATACCGGTAGTACTTATTGAACTACATCATCTTTTTGTGTTTGGTTGTTTGTTCACATACTTGGACTCTGCTTTGAAACACTCCAGCAATTACATTTGGACTTGGTGGCTGATACAGTTTCGAAACTTAACAGTATTACAAGGGGTTTCAGCTTACTATGCTATGGCCACCGGAGCAGTGGTTCGACTGCTTCAATACCTAGGTTATTGTTATCATAGACAGGAGGAGTAACACTCTAAATATGTTAAGTTTGAAGAGCTCGCTGCTTGTTCTTGTTCTTTTTCTTAGCAGCCATTTTCTGTTGTGGGGAGGGTTCGGGGAGGGTAAGGGTCACTGCTTTGAACCTCATACGCTGTTCTTTTTTTTAACCTGTTCTGAACTAATTTCCACCCACTGTAAAGTTATTCTGTTCTTATCATCTAAGGCCAGTGTGCATAGTTTCTTTGATCTACAAATCC
>NW_005192605.1:0-1455 GCF_000239375.1 Pundamilia nyererei | reverse complement strand
GTATCCTGGCGTTACGTCTTCAAATAAAGGACCAACACAGAAACGGGCAGAACAGTTCCAGAGGGTTTCATACTGTGACTATTGTCTACATTATACATGCTTCTCTAAACCCTAACGCTTAGTTACGCTGCAATAGGTGTAGGCTGCTGCAGACTTTCCATGATGCACTGAGTGTTTCTACTTCACTCACCTTTTTCACTCCCTAAGTGTTTATACACCACTCTGTATTTAATCAACAATTTCCCCTGGGGATCAATAAATTGTTCTGATTCTGATTAAGCAGTATTATTCCAAGGCATTGCATACATTTTCACTGCTATAGATGTGTAGATGTTACTGAGCTTTATCTATCCAACAATTAGTTAAGCTGAAGGAATATTTTACGGACATTAAGACCTGGCTGACCTCCAATTTGTTGCTTCCAAATTGAGATAAAACTGAGGTTATTGTACTCGGACCTAAAAATCTTGTGTTTTCATGTTGTCTAACCAGATTCTTAATCTGGATGGCAAAACCTTGGAGTTGTTTTTGAGCATATGTCCTTCAATGCACATATTAAACACATATGTAAGACTGCTTTGTAGCATTTCCACAATATCTCTAAAATGACAAACATCTTGTCTCAGAGCGATGCTGAAAAACTAGTTCATGCTTTTCTTAAATCATACCCTAAACCAGGGGTGCTGAACTCCAGGCCTCGAGGGCCGGTGTCCTGCAGGTTTTAGATATCACCCTGGGCCAACACACCTGAATCAAATGACTAGTTCATTACCAGGCCTCTGGAGAGCTTCAAGACATGTTTAGGAGGAATTTAGCCATTTAAATCAGCTGTGTTGGATAAAGGACACATCTAAAACCTGCAGGACACCGGCCCTTGAGGCTTGGATTTGGAAACCCCTGACCTAAATCCTCTCTTAGTTATGCTGCAATATGTGTAGGCTGCTGCACACTTTCCATGATGCAAGAAGTGTTTCTTCTTCACTCACCGTTTTCACTCCCTATGTGTTTATACGCCACTCTGCATTTAGTCATGTGTAATTATTCTCTGGTTTTCATCCACAGAGTGCCTTTTGTCCTCTCTCCCTTCTCCCACGTGTCCCGTTTCCTCTATATATGTTATTCTCTCATTTGAGTTTTGCATTTGTGCAACATGCTGCATTTGCTTGTCTGTGTTCTTCTCCGTGTTGTTCTCTGTGGTTTTGCATCTTCATTGTTGCACACTTTAAATCCACCACCTTGCAACGGCAAGGGCTGCCCCTGGTGGCTGTTCAAAATGAAGCAGGTTCCTCACTTGCTCCATATTTAAGAATGTGAATCTGTCCTATATATGGTCTATGGATTATACATCTTCTTGGTCTAATTTCCTGAAACTAACTGAACTATTTACACGCCTAGCCTCCTAAAGAACAGGGCCCGTATCCCTAAAGAATCTTTGTGCAAAAAGTGGCTCCTAGC
>NW_005192604.1:0-1455 GCF_000239375.1 Pundamilia nyererei | reverse complement strand
GAATAACATATAGGCATCCAAAATTTTATAAGATATGCTTTATAGATTAAAATTATAATTTAATTTATAGATGAATTCATAACTTATGATGTTAGCATTTTCCAACAGGGAAAACATTACCTTGAATAAACAACTGTAAAGTCCACACGTCTGATATTTTTCCATCTGAATCAAAGGTTTGAAGGGTATAATTACCACTGTCATTCCTTCTCAGGTTATTGATCCTGAATGTTCTATAACTGGAATTAAGGGCAGAGCTCCTTTCTGTGATATTAGGAATCACCTCATTATTTCTCACATGTAGTATTTTTAATGAATTCTTTAACAACTGGTATCTCGACATTTCTGAGGTGCTGTTCATCAGCTGGATGTCCACAGTTCCTTCCAAAGCTCCATAACACTGAACTCCATCCTGTCTGCCATCACAGTGAGTTTCCACACCTGCAAATAAAACAAATGTAAAAAAACATAAATTATTATTTTAGGTGTTCAAATAGTACTTTTTTGCTTATTTTCTATCTGTTTCAGTGCCAGAGGAGAGATGGTGGCTTTAATGGACAAAGGGTCTTAAATATAGAGCCTTATGCAGGAGGAAAAGAGGAAGACCTCAGAGAACATTCATGCAGAGGGTAGGTGTGACAGAAGAGGATGCTGTGGATAGGGTGAGATGGATGCTGTGGTGACCAAGCTGAAAGAAGAAGAGAAGTTGGAGCTGCCTTTTAGTAAGAATAATGAAACTCTACCTAGCTTCAAAGCATATTGTTGAAACACCGTGAGGAGAGCTGAACAGCTTACCATGGGAGACTACAAAAACATAAATAGTCCATCTACAGCACCTATGCATGCTCACCATTCAGCCTCTGCTGATCCAGTCAGCAGCTATTAAACCTCAAACTCATCAAAAGAAATGATCAACTTCAGAAATAAGTTTAGGTGACAAAATTTAATAAAATAAATGATTTTTCATTGCCCTTCACAGTCAAATAACACTAATACTAATACTAAAACTACTACTAATAATAATAATTATAATACATTTTCAACCTCTACATAAGATTTCAGATTACAGAAGAATATGTAAAAAATTTGAAATTGTACTGTTGGAAATACTAACTCTGTCAGATTAATCTTTAACGGTTTGACAAGAGTTCAATTTGGATATTTAACAGTCAATGTTTACAAAAATTAAATATCAGGTTTTTATTTCTTTTTTCTTCTATTCCACTAAAACATTAACACAATACACAATGCAGCTACGCTAATTTTGAGCTTTTATTGTTTCATTTTAAAACTTAAGCATTTTAGAAATAACACTGCTTTCAAAAAATCTTTTCTACAAATGATGGCACCCTCTAGTGGTGAATAATAACAATGCTACTTCAGACTTCATTGACAAACTTTCACACCTTTGTTGCATTTCTTACACTTACCTTCCTGTACTGTCATAATTCAGTT
>NW_005192603.1:0-1455 GCF_000239375.1 Pundamilia nyererei | reverse complement strand
TCATTTTGCCAAAATTCATACAGAGTGGCCTGAAACTGTCTGCTCTAACCTCAGTGTGTTGGTTTTGTTGGACCATATAATATTTACAGTAAGTTACTGTAGCAGCACGTCTTGGTGTAAGTTTATAGACTCTGTTTGTTTTTATTGTGTTAATAGAATTTGAATGCAGGCCACCTCAAATGTTAAAGCCTACAAACATTCCATACAAGCTATCATTTCTGATTGTTGCCTACTTTTAAATTGTGACATCACCATTTGATAAAGTGTGTAGTAATAGGTGAAGCAAATCATTGGTTACGATATCTACTCTCTTATCTAACTGAACCTAAATTTTGGAGCATTACATGACTCAGAAACTTGTGTGGCTTATTGCAAATGGATAAAACTACATATTACCTTTATGAAGATGATCATCTTTATTAGGGTGCGGAAAAAGAAAACAGAGGAGAGTTGTTGTTGTCTAATGCTGATTGGAGTTGTCTGAGCCTGTATTTTTGTTCTTTGTCTTTTGTTACACAGAGTGAACAGCTCTTTGGCTTTGCCTTTGCTGGTAAGTAGACAGTAATGGTAATGTTTAGTAATTTACTTACAGTAGTTTGGCTATTTGTGTTATCTTGCCATTCACTCATGGGCAAAGGCAAATAGTCAGGATTTAGAATCTGTAGCAGCAAAGCCCCCACACAGGACCACTGACTGCCCCAGAAAATGTCAATGAAGTTTAATAGCCCATTAATGTCTGATTTTAATTTTTGATGGCTCATCAAGTCCAAACATAGTTAAATGTCAGAGACATCTTTATGCAGTTGTTCGATTTCTCCTTATGTTTGTGGATTTAAGGTGGTACCTTAAACACTTAAGAGCACCACAGCTATCGATTTTTATTTTCTCTCTCATTCCACTTATGAATTAGCATGAAGTCAAAACGCTAGAAGTATTTTTCCTGAGTGACTGGCCTGAGTGCAGTTCACACTGCAGGCGAAAGCGCATCAAATCAGATTTTTTTGTCATGTTGGTATCAGTGATGGTATCATGGTATGACAGTGTGAACGGCACAAATCCGATATTTTAGAAAGCGACTGCTGTTTGAATTTCAGTTGTATTAATTAAGGTCCAAAATAGTGTTTTGAAATCATTTCACAGCTCTTGCTGATCATCAAGATGTTTTTAGGCAAATGTGAGAAAGTTTGTGTTCTTTTTGACCAGTCAATAAATAATTTTGAGTTTAATGGATATAAAGTGTTTAAAGCAGGAGGCCTGAAACTCTGCTGTAACCTCAGTGTGCGGGTTTATTTGGACCATATAATATTTACAGTAAGTTACTGTAGCAGCACGTCTTGGTTTGAGTTTATAGACTTAGTTTATTGTTTTAATAGAACGTAAAAATGTCCTTATAACAGTTCCACCATCATTTGTTAAACATTGTCATTCTGTTCACTCCAATAATTTACTGTAGAA
>NW_005192602.1:0-1456 GCF_000239375.1 Pundamilia nyererei | reverse complement strand
AACGGTAGACATTAATTCTAAAGGAGTCATTTTGAGAGCCTTTGACCAGTTCAGGTTGAAATCATGCATTGACTTCAAACCAAGGGACTCTGAGGACTATTACATTTCTGTCAAACAGTTAAATGGGTATGTTTTTTTCTGCTCTTTGTTGTTGTTGTCCTACTTAGCCGCAATTAGCATAAATATTCTAAAAATGACTATGCTGATTTTTCAATTAGATTTTTTGTTCCTTTAGTTTAATTTGTGATATATACAGGGGTGCACATAAGTCCGCAGGTGCGCATACGCTGTCAATATCAAAGACGTGCACTAGATAAGAAGTTGCAACGCACACTTGCGTGCATAAGATTTTCTGGAGGAGGACAGACATTTGTTTAGAACTCTTAAAGATGTCGAAGAAGCAAGCTCCTTTAAGCAATTACTTTGGTGTCCCTCCACCTCCAAAGAAATGTCAGAAGGAGTCCGAACCGCAAAAGAAGCGTGTATTCTCGGAAAAGTGGTGCCGCTAGATTCCACTCTAGCGGACAAAACCAGTGCCTTTTATATAATATAAAAGGCACTGGTTTTCATGGGATATTCTGCACCACATCTCTGTGCATTCGTGCATTCATCATTTGTTTGAAGCCATCTCACCTTCTGCAACCACTTTTTCCACATTTTGTCACATTAAAGCTACAAACATGAATCAATTTTATTGGAATTCCACGTGAAAGACAAATACAAAGTGGTGTACACGTGAGAAGTGGAACGAAACTCATACATGATTCCAAACATGCTCCATCCATCTTCCCATCAACTCTGACCAGCTTCCTTGTCCCTGCTGAAGAGAAGCACCCCCAGAGCATGATGCTGCCACCACCATATTTGACAGTGGGGATGGTGTGTTCAGAGTGATGTGCAGTGTTAGTTTTCCGCCACACATAGTGTTTTGCATTTTGGCCACAAAGTTCCATTTTGGTCTCATCTGACCACAGCACCTTCTTCCACATGTTTGCTGTGTCCCTCACATGGCTTGTGGCAAACTGCAAACGGGACTTCTTGTGGTTTTCTGTTAACAATGGCTTTCTTCTTGCCACTCTTCCATAAAGGCCAACTTTGTGCAGTGCACGACTAATAGTTGTCCTATGGACAGATTCCCCCACCTGAGCTGTAGATCTCTGCAGCTCGTCCAGAGTCACCATGGGCCTCTTGGCTGCATTTCTGGTCAGCGCTCTCCTTGTTCCGGCTGTGAGTTTAGGTGGACGGTCTTGTCTTGGTAGGTTTACAGTTGTGCCATTCCTTCCATTTCTGAATGATTGCTTGAACAGTGCTCCATGGGATGTTCAAGGCTTGGGAAATCTTTTTGTAGTATTGACTCAGGGGGCTGAATAATTACGCACACCCCGCTTTGCAGTTATTTATTTGTAAAAAATGTTTGGAATCATGTATGATTTTTGTTCCACTTCTCACGTGTACA
>NW_005192601.1:0-1456 GCF_000239375.1 Pundamilia nyererei | reverse complement strand
CCACTGGTGTGACCCCAGTGAAATTTGCCCCTTTAGTGATGCTGGCAAATGATCCATCTCCAGCCGTGTGGATTGTGACTAAGCAGATTTCTTGTAAATCTATTGGAGTTTTTCTCAGAAGTTTAATGATGTACAAAGGCGCTACAAGCAAGTCTATAATTGTAGTAATTCAAAGAGCAGACATAGTTTAACATCTTCAGGTAATTCAATTCAAGTCAATATTGTTTTTATACAGTACCAAATCACAACAGTTGCCTCGGGGTGCTTTATATCATAAGGTAAAGACTCTACAGTAATATAATATCTGGATGTAGAAGGTAAAATATTTTAGAAAATATAAAAAAGTAATGACAATTTTGAACATTAGCCTTGTTTTTACATACTGCTTCACAATTTCTTACAAACTAATTACTAAGTAATATTTTATTATTTAAGAGTAAAGTTTTATTAATTGTTTGTAATTTCTTGTTTGTTTATTTGTTCCAAAGAAACATTGAAATCCTCCCTTTAACCGATTCACTTAACTCTTTACTCTCTATTACACTATCTTTGAAAATGTAAATAAAATGTTTTCAGTTTATGACTATCATTCAGCAAAGGCAATATGGGCAGATAGCAATATTGGGCCTGTTTATAAATACACGTGTACTGAATAATTATTCTGATTTGTACTGATTTCTTTAAGTAAAATGAAACAGGAAACACTGCGATGCTGGATATTAGCATCACGTTTATAATGTTTATAATGTATTTTTGAACAATTCCTTTCAACTAATCATTAAAAACATGTGACACAATTTAAAAATCAGTGTCAGGCTTTAAACTTATAATGCAAATACAAAATAAAACAATGTCTAATGAGTACGGCATCCAGTGAATAAAAATTTGACAATTTAGTGCAAATTAAAAATTTATTGGTTTTTGTTGGATTGTTATTGCTGCCCCAGTGCCGTGATGTCTTTATGACGCTTACCTTGTGCATATTCAAGCAGGCGGGTCACTTTCGGGGTTAAAATATCAACGATCTCTGTTATTTTTGGGACGTTTGTTGCCATGGAAACCCCCCCCGCAGGACAGCTGAATTAGTCAACTAGTTTAAAAGCCCTCAGCAGATTTCGTATTCTCTGTGTGATCGATTGTTTACATTAACCTCTTGTTTGAGATGAATAGAAGCCAAACCTGAAGCGTTGCAGAATCCCAGCACTTTCTCCATTTCAGCTGAAATGGTTAAAATCTGACAGGGGAGCCCCACAGAGGCAGGAACCCTGCTTCCATCCACTTTCATTTATGTTTCCTGAAGCACGACAGATGTGTTGTATCTCAATTTTCCTCTTGTCATCCCTCTCACTGTCCACCTCTGAGCTCAGATTTGTATCTCTTCTCTCCTCTCCACTTGTCTACTTCCCATCTCCTCAGCCACTCTTGTTGTCGCTTATTATAAAAAAAAGTGCACAAA
>NW_005192600.1:0-1456 GCF_000239375.1 Pundamilia nyererei | reverse complement strand
CTTACTTTTAATGAAGCCATCCTACTGTCTTAACTGCTCCACTACTCGCACTCAGAATCATCATCACTTTCCTCCCTCTTAGGTTCCTCTGCACTCAAGCGTTAGTTAATGTTGTTAAAAAATCTTTAAAACAGTTATTATTATATATTTGATTATATGACAGTACAGGGAGAAATTGGACTGGGGAGAAGATGAAGGTAGTGATGTCCTAGATCAAAATCAATAATAATTTTCCACTCAATATTTGTTATTTATTTTTTGTATTTTTAGCTTTAAGTGAGGGTTATCTTTGTCTCTTAAATATCAGGATCTGATCTTTATTCCCTGTGTATTGAAAACAAAGTGTTGTGACGTTTAAATCCAAACACGCAAAACCAGCAGGCTGCATGTGTTGGAGAACATCCACATGCAGCCAGCACTTGCCTGTGCAACAGAGCTTTCATAAAGTTGATATGTCTTTTTTTTTTTTGTTCTCATCTGCCATAGCAAAAAACATTGTTTTGATTTAGAAACTTGTCAGTGATTTTCTCAGTCTGCAGTTACTTTCTCTCACTTTACCTACTTAAGTGAAAGCTAAAACTAGACATTCAGCCATGAGGGAGATGAAAATCCAAGATCAAACACCAACCATTGGTACTTTTCTGACAATAACTGTCAGCAACAGTTTCGCAGGAATAAGTGCAGGTTTTATCAGAACAGATACAGCTCCTCTAGTCTTTGATTATCTCTCTCTCACTTCATCTCAGCCAAAAGAATATTTAAAAACAATATTCATCAGATTTTCAGATCAAATCTGCAGCAGGATTGAACAGGATAAATAGTTAGATAAATTAAGAACTGGAAGGACAGCCTACACAGATACGGTGGTAACATAAAATATATGCATTTTAACAGTGATATGATTATAATATGACAACTAAAATAATTAATGTGGATATTGGCATAGAACTGAAGAAATGCAGTGTCTACAGGGATCACTGAGCACATAGAATTAAAATTAATTTGAAGCTAGTCTGTTCTGCAAAATTAAATAACTAAAGAAAGAAAGAAAAAGGAAAAATATAACAGTTAGTCTTTAAAATATTTTGTATTGCAGACTATTTCACAGGCTCCTAAGACTAAAGCAAGACATGTTTTTTAACTATGCCCTGAGGTTTGCATATCCTGTGAAAGTTGTAGACATTGCAGCAGAGTTAAGCAAAAGTGATTTAGCTATATTCCTTTTGTAATGATCCAAACACGGACTTAATTCACAGAGAGTGCACAGATATTCCTCATCTGAATTTGTTCATGCTGTACAAACAGGTTTAAAACAGCCTAAGGAAGGAACACCGGCAAACAAATAATGAAAAGCGTGCGTGCATGTTTTTGCTATGAGACAATCGAGGCGGTTTCATTATCCAGACCAAAATAAGTCATTTATGGCCATTTATTTTTTCATCATAATAACTAGAGC
>NW_005192599.1:0-1456 GCF_000239375.1 Pundamilia nyererei | reverse complement strand
AAAGTGATCGGTTGTTCTGACAAATATTTAAATGCACTTACCTGCCATTGTATTTGGTGCTTTGCAAACTGAAATAAACTAGGGAGAGTGAAAATAATAAGCAACAATCCATGAAATGTTTGCAAACAACATGAAAAAGAATCATCCACGTGCTCTGATGATGTGATGATGAAAGAATAATTTAATAAAAGGCTAACTAACAAGAGTAAACTCAAATATTCTCCTGTAACTACAGTCATCTTCAGCACTCACCTGCTTCAGAGTCTTCCTGATGTGTGGAGGAAAGTTCTGTGAACACACAGCTCAATTTACTAATGTGTAGCTGGTTTTTATGTGCAATGTCGTCCTTCCTCTTTTCTGTTTGGAGGAGGAGACAAACACCAGACTCGCTTCTGTATTTTTGTCTGCCGGTTATGATGGTTGTTTTTTTTCTACATGACTCATAGTTGTGTGGCAGAGTGGTGTTAAAGATATCCCACACTCTGTTTACATGTTGTGTATAATTGTTACGGCCCTAGCAGGGCCTCCTCCTGAAGGTGCCTGTGTGGGCGTGTCCCACCACCTCTTCTGCCTGAGATGCCACCTTGTTTTATAACATTTATATAACATTTATAACATTATAACAAGTCCCTAACTGCTTAGATACATTATACAAGAACAAGTGTAGCAAAGTTGTGAAGGTTAATCACCAAGTTGAGAATCTGTCGATGTTCTCCCTTCTCTTTATTATTTCTTTGTTTATGCTTTAACAAGTGCCAACAGACTGGAACAGATATAGTGCTTGTGTACTCAATTCCAACTATCAAGTGTCTTCCTGCTACAAATGTCATGGACTCAAGCATACAGCACTTTTTATATGCCAAAGCCATGTTCCTCTAACATTCATACACGCATGGATGTATCAGGGGAACCTCAGGTTCAGTATGTTGCCTGAGGAGTTGGAGGACCCAGGAATTGAACCACCAACCTTCTGATTGGTAGATGACATTGCTGCCAGATGAAAGACAGCACTCAGAAACAGAGTGCAGATGAGCGAGGGCATGCCCAGATGTTGTCAAACAGGTTTTTTTTTGTCTTTCCTCGTGTTTGGTAGCCACAGGTGTTATTGGCGGTTTACTCACAGACTAAGAGAACACTTCAAAAGCACAAAGGTCTCATTAGTTCACTGTAAAACATTTTACTCCTGCACTTACTGGATGCCCATGTTTACTGCAAATCCAGCAAATTATAGGGACACGGTGGTTGCTCCATGGCCTGACTTTGTTTTTTCAGATTACAAAATAAAGATATTGGCCCTTTCTCAAGTACGCGAGTCCGTACTCCCGTACTGCCGTCCCCTCTTAATTTAACTGTGAGTAATATGTTATGAAGCTTAACTTTAATCACAGCCAAACCGGTTTACTCAGGAACAAATAAAACACTGAAATAAACCAAACATTAATATTTAGAAGTGATC
>NW_005192598.1:0-1456 GCF_000239375.1 Pundamilia nyererei | reverse complement strand
TTTTTTTTGTACTTCTTGTTAAATACAACGTCACAAATAAACGCTGACATGGTTGAACAGATGTTCTACATCAGCTGGAATTTACTGAGATGGCGCTGACACGGTGGACAGATTCTGTAATCCTATTTCCTTCTTTTTTTATCACTGAAACTGTTTCTGCTTTAAGGAGGTCACGTGTTGATCTAAAGGGAAAAACCACGAGTGGATTCCGGGCATCGCGTCTTTGTGTGACTGTATGAAAAGGCTCTGGGAGGTTAAAGAGACGCGCTTCGCCACCGGTAAAATGCCTCGTTTGTGCGCTCTGCTCGCCCTGCTCTTTGCTGCAGGCTGCTCGCTGTGCGCTGCGGATGTCGGGACCTTCACTCCGTGCCTGCAGTTCTTTTACAGGTCTTGGCCCCCTAAGGGTCTGGCAGGGACGCCGATCTGCCAGCGTTTTATCAACAAGTATCGGTTCGCCACCCTGTACAGCCGACCCCGCCGCTCGCCCTGGTTTTCCGCCTATTTGTACACAGTACCTGCGGGAAAGAGACCCTCAGCATCCTGGAAGTTTGAGCCACAGGTGAGAGTTTGAATAATCCGTGTGTGTTTATATTAAAAAGAACAACAAAAGTAATAGATAGCATGCATCATGGTGATTATTGAAGCTGGAATGGAAACAGGCCAAAGTAAAAAAACAAAAACAAAACAGAAAAACTAAACTAAACTAAACTAAAAGAAAAAAAAACCGAGTTTAAGCAGAACTTAGACTTTGTGCTGTGTCAGCTCTGCGTGCAAACACGCCGCACACTTCACGTCTCAGAACTGTTAACCGCTCCAAGTGTGTTGACATGCCAGCGAAAATCATGTGATTGTCGAGCATGTGCGTCAAGAGGAATTTGGTTTATGGGAGGAAGTTGACTGTTGACATAATTACTATAGCGCTGGCTGGTACACAATATTTTTGACAATGCATGTTTGAACGAGATAAAAGATGACTTGGTAAATCCTTTAATTGTCCCACAAGGAGAAATTTGATAAAAATTTACTGGAATACACACAAAATGTGTGTTCCGCTGTAAAACCCCAAAATATAAGAGTCACACAAGAGTTAAATGGGGAAGGCAAAATAAAATGACTGTGATGGTTTGGTAGAGTTGGAGTGGGAAGCAGAAGAACAAATATTTCATTTGAATGCTGCTTTTCCCAACTTCCTCTTGTGAAGTTTGTTTTTGTTATGTTATGTGATGCTCTTTGTACGCTTATCTAATCCTATTTTCACTTGCAGTAAAGTCAAGGCCAAAAGTCAAACTTTTACTGACAAATAAAGCAAATTAATGCAAACAGTCAGCATTTGCAGTATTGACCTTTCTCCTTGTTTCTTCAGTGGGCTGGTTTCAGTCATTATGCAAATGTACGGTTTATAAGATTGGGGAAACCTGCAGTCAGCTGAGACTGAAGAAGTCACCTGGATGAGTGA
>NW_005192597.1:0-1457 GCF_000239375.1 Pundamilia nyererei | reverse complement strand
GCTGAAAGTGAATTTCATAAAATGTTTTCTAACCACTTTTGAATGAAGTCCATCCATACATACATCTTCTTCCGCTTATTCAGGGCAGGGTTGTGTAACAGCCTAAGCAGAGATGCTCAGACCTCCCTCTCCTGGGCCACCTCCTCCAGCTTGTCCAGAGAGATGCAATCTCTCCAGCGCGTCTTGGGTCTGCCCCTTCGGCCTCCTCTCGGTGGGACATGCCCAGAGCTCCTCAGCCAGGAGTCATCCTTTTCAAGTGCCCAAACCACCTCTTCTGTCTCCTTTCAATGTGGAGGAGCTGTGGCTCTACTCTGAGCCCCTCCCGGACGAACTCCTCACCCTATCTCTAAGGGAGATGCCAGCCACCCTTCAGAAGAAGATAATTTCCGTCTCTTGTATCCGTGATCTTGTTCTTTTGGTCACTACCCACAGCTCGTGGCCATAGGTGAGGGTTAGGACGTAGATTGACCCGTAAATTGACAGCTTCGCTTTTACACTCAGCTCTCTCTTCACCACGACGGACCAGTACAGTATACGTATCACTGCAGCCGCTGCATGAATCCATCTTTCACTCCCTTCTCCCGTCAAGTCTGCATCATTATTCTCTTTATTATTGACTATGATACTTTACTATGCAAATTAACTTGATTTATTTTCAGACAGAACAAAAACATCTCAGTAAACCTCTCACAAACCTCACAAAAACAAGCAATGATGTAAATTAAACTCATCAGAGCTCAGTAAAGTTCAGAAGCTAAAAAACAAACAAACAAACACTCAAACACAATAAAAAAAACACAATAAAATGAGCACATATACAGCTCAACCTTAATTCTGTTAGAAATAATAATTTAATAATTTAGTCACATCTCCTCTGTATTTGAACAATTTATGTTTCTTTTGTTTATCTAGTTGTTATTATAGAGTCAAACCTGAAGAGCTCTGATAATGTTGTTGCCGCCACTTTTTGAAGAAAACACTTCCTCTTGACTTCATCAGGAAGCAATTACTTAAGATTAAGAACAAGGAACAGGAAGATTTCAGTTGACTAAATCATCTTATCTGCTCTGTTTTATAAACTAAAATAATCTCTCAGACATCAAAAGTCAAATTTTATTGGGTTTAAGGAGTTTGACCTTTTTAACTGTTGAAGAAATACATTTCTCACCTTCACCAAAAAATCTTTATAACAATGATGTGCCATACACATCATTATTATAAATACACTGTGGGAATGGACACAATGAGCATCTGCTAAATATAAATATAACGTCACTTTGTATAAAAAAAAATTACACCATGAATTTCATACAAAGAGTGAGATACTCATTTATGAAATGTAGACTTCAGGAAAAAAGAGAACTAAAGACATTTTGCTGAGGAAGTGAAATCTCGCTACTGACAGGAAGTACAAAAGTTTTAAGTACTCATCAGTTCAGAGGGTGTGACAGTCGAGA
>NW_005192596.1:0-1458 GCF_000239375.1 Pundamilia nyererei | reverse complement strand
CAACCTTGGACCTGTAATGCAAATAAAATGCCAAAGGAAGGCCCCAAATCAGCCCAGATGTATCATCAAAGGCCATTGTCAGCAGAAAAAACTCCTGTGGGTGAGAACCAGTTTGCTGGCAGACCATTAAAAAATTCAAAAAAGATTGTTTGTTACCTCTGTGGGTTAGAGGGCCACACAAAGCCAATGTGCCCAAAAACCTCAGCTAAGATGGTTCAAATGTGTTTCATGCCACGTTCACATGCTGAACATGGGCTCCAGTGTGACCAGACTGTTAAAATGATAAAAATTGAAGCTAATGGAACAACTTTAAGAGCTTTGCTTGATTCTGGCAGTTCTCGTACACTGATACATAGAGATTTTGTGCCCCCCCCAATATTGTCCGTGTTAGTGACACCATCCCCATTTGTTGTGTGCATGGAGATGAGAAGATGTACTCAACAGCTGACATGTACATTAAAGTGAATGGACAGACATACCTTTTAAATGTTGGGGTGGTTGATAACCTGCCTTATTCAGCTATTCTGGGACGAGATTTTCCAGTGCTTTTTGATTTGTTGGAGTCAGACCAGAATCATCAATGCAATGTGGCTGTTACTAGAGCCCAAGCTCAAAAATCTAGTGAAACCTCAGAAGTTTTCAGTGCCTTGCCATTTTTTAATGAGGAATGGGAAGTTGCACCTGTGAAGCCTCGGAAAAGTCGCGGACAGAGGAGACAGGAGAAGTTCCAGCATACTATAGTACACCCAGAAATGCATACTGACCCAGACTTGCCTTTGGGACTTCAAATTCCTGGCAATATAATAGAGTTGCAAAAAACTGATCCTAGTTTAGCTTCCTGTTTTCAGCGAGCAATAGACAAGGACCAAGTAGAGGAGGCAGGCATTAACAAAAGTGACTATGTCTTGCAAAATGGCATACTTTACCATCAGACGGGCTCACTTCTGAAGCTAGTGGTCCCCCAAGAAGTTAGAGAAACCGTGCTTAATTTGGGACACTCTATTCCCTGGTCTGGCCACCTTGGTAAGCACAAAACCACAGCTCGTATTAAACAACATTTTTTTCTGGCCTGGCCTCCATAGAGATGTAGCCTACTTCTGTAAGAGCTGTCCTCAGTGCCAGATGACATCCTCCAAAGCTCCACTCCAACCACTGCCTATTATTGGTACCCCATTTGAGTGCCTCGGAATGGATATTGTTGGACCAGTTGAGAAGAGTAAGTCAGGGAATCGCTATATGCTTGTAATCACTGATTATGCAACTAAATATCCAGAGGTCTTCCCACTGAAATCCATCAAGGCAAAATCAGTAGCTTTCTGCCTTGTACAGCTCTTCGCAAGAGTAGGGTTCCCACAGGAAATACTGACTGATCAGGGGAGTAACTTTATGTCCAACTTACTAAAACAGGTGTACAAGCTGCTGGGCATTAGAAGCCTGAGGACCACCCCATACCATCCT
>NW_005192595.1:0-1458 GCF_000239375.1 Pundamilia nyererei | reverse complement strand
TTTTCATTGAGAACAGCTGAGAACGAAATCTTGCACATGTAGCTTCTTAAATATCAGTTTCACTGCTTTGCGAACAATAGTTAATTTACCTCCTCTGTGCTGATATGTGTGTGGGAGTTGAAGAAAAATGAACAAACGTGAGGACAACATGTTACTGACAAAGTGCAAGAGACCAGCAGGGGTAAATGACTTGGATATCTTGTTGCAGATTTAGGTGAGCTGACTGTTTTAGTGCGAGGCTCTCTCACGCTTATATTACAACAAAGTAATTCAACTACAGCTGCAAACAGCAGAGGAGCAGTGGGCAGAATAAAGGGCTTTTGTCATGTTTGTTAGCAGCAACCATCAGACCCACAACAACTGTGTAAACAGGTAAAATTTATCTGCACTGACAGAAATGACACAGATGACTATAAAGATTGTGCGTGAATGAGTGATTGTTTTTGACTACTCTGTGAATTACATCCAGAATCATTCAGTTCTTACCTGCAGTGGGATGCTGGCCTGCATCCAGTCCTGGCTCAGGTTCCTGTGTGCTGGGATGTAACACTGGTGTGGGGGGGTAGCCAGCAGAAAGATGACAGACAGGATGTTGTACCCGGCAGGAAGACAGGTGACACACAGCAAAAAGAAGACTTTCATCTGAAACCGGCCCCACGTCCCAAGAAATGAGATGGATGCCTCATAATCCTGCATTTTACTGGCCTTTGTTGTATTCTAGTTCACTCTGTTTGTTACTTCTCAGCCTTTAGTGTATTGTCACTGAAGAAATTCAGTCACAAATGAATAAAAAAACATTAATACTGTCACGATAATGTGCATACAAGTGGTAAAAAAAAATACCAATAAGGAGGCCAAATTAAAATATGTGCAAATCCCTTGTGTTGCGTCAAAGAGAAAAAATCTTCAGCTACTGCTGCATTGAGTGCAATTTATCGTGGCTGACTTGATAGAGTTATTGTCAGTGTAGTATCAGTGTCAGCTTCCCTCTGGAGGAGCTCGCTGCTGCTTCAAAACTTTTATCCCTGGCAAGAAAAAAGAACTCCACCTCTAACTCCTCTCATTCTCCTCCTTAAAAATCTGACTTCACATTGAAGCTACTCATGACAACTCATCATACCAGAGAGAGAGAGAGAGAGAGAAAGCAGGCAGCTGAGGAAGAGACAAAGTGCCTGTTTTACAGGTGAAAGGTCTAAGCAGAGCGAGTGCAGCATTTAGACAGTTGCAATTTATTCATTTGTTATTTTTTTTTATCAGGTTCTTTGGTTCAGGACATTCAATTTGAAATAATAAAAAAACACACTACATTAACTCTCTGAGCACTAGGTTATTATCAGTGATGATCCTGACTCTAACCATGTTTTATCAAATTTGTAATTTGTTGTTGCTACTTTTTGTGTGTCTCCAAGTACAGGGTTAGGGTTTCGCCTATTGTCATCAAACCAGATGACTTACAGT
>NW_005192594.1:0-1459 GCF_000239375.1 Pundamilia nyererei | reverse complement strand
ATCACACTCTAGATCTTGTTTTAACTTATGGCATAGAAACTGAACATTTAACAGTGTTTCCTGAAAACCCTCTCCTGTCTGACCATTTCCTAATTACATTTACAATTATTGATTACACAGCAGTGGAGAGTAGACTTTATCAAAGTAGATGTCTTTCTGAAAGCACTGTAACAAAGTTTTAGAATATAATCCACCAACTGTTATCATCTTCAATGCCCTGTACCAACACAGAGCAGAGCAGCTACCTGAATGCTACTCCAACAGAGGTCGATTATCTTGTTAATAATTTCACCTCCTCACTATGTACGACTCTGGATACTGTAGCTCCTGTGAAAAATAAGTCCTCAAATCAGAAGTATTTGACTCTGTAGAATAATTCACAAACACGTAGCCTAAAGCAGATGACTTGTTAGCTTCTAAATACAAATTTAGAAGATCATCATTTAGCGTGGAGAAATCATTTGTTGCTTTATAAGAAAGCCCTCCGTAAGCTAGAACATCTTACTATTCATCACGGATTGAAGAAAATAAGAACAAACGTAGTCTCCAAAAGTTGATTCTGTTCATATGGACGTAGCGTTTTCAGTGGGACAAACGTTTCGTCACTCATCCAAGTGACTTCTTCAGTCTCAGCTGACTGCAGGTTTCCCCAATCTTATAACCAGTACATTTGCATAATGACTGAAACCAGCCCACTGAAGGAACAATGGGCTGGGAGGTCAGTTCCTTCGTCATAATTTGCATAATTATGACGAAGGAACTGATCAACAACCACTAATCAAAGACCACTGATCAGAATGTTTGATTTCCAATCATAAAACGATTATGTTTGTTTTTGCATTAGAACATTAGTATATCTGTGATGTACTTGAAGTCAGCCAGTTGAGCCTCCATCTACATGTCCTCCAACTTCTCTCTCAGCAGCCCAGGCTGGATCGTATTAAACAAACTGTAATGCTGGGTCTATAGAGGGAGTAATACGCTCCCTGCAACAGATGTATCACTGCATTGTCTACCCCCAAGTGGGACTGTTGTGCAAACTGCTAAAAGTCATGTGACCAGAACTAGCACAAAACGGTAGAACATGGTTGCAGAGTCTAATTACTAATACGTTAGTTATAAAAATTACGAGAAGAAAAAGATAAGAAAGAAAGAAACTCAGAATGAGCAGAGCTGCTGTAACAGGCTGCTGCACACGGGGGGCGCCGGAATAAATCGGATGATAAATAAGACCCTCCTAATTATCGACCTATTAGCATACTCCCTAGCTTTTCAAAGATAGCAGAAAACTAGGTTGCCAATTCTGTCATTGAACATCTGACTCCAATCCGAGTTTGCACCATATGGAAATACCAAATGCAATTTTGCACTCTTCATTCAACTGAAACGGCTGTCTGTATTTTTTGTTGAGAGAGTGAAATCTTACTTAGACAAGAGCAGTTATGTTGCGGCTATTGTT
>NW_005192593.1:0-1459 GCF_000239375.1 Pundamilia nyererei | reverse complement strand
AAAAAACAACCAATTCAAACGAACTGTGAAGAAGAGTGGCGCAAACCCAGTTTTAATGAGGGTGCATGTAGAGGACATTCATGCTCACGATGAGTGGATGTGAACCTCTGACAGCAGCTTCAGTCAAACATCATGTTGAGTTGTGTTTGCCTGTTTCAGTTAAAGCAGTTTGATTCACAACATGAACATGTCGTCCTCTCTGCTAAAAGCAGCCCTTCTAAAGGTGACACATCAGTTATACAGTTATTCTCAGCTTTTGATTAGTCAATGTGAAGATGCATGTGTAAATGATTCATGTGCTGTGCCTCTAAACCTACAGCACTTCAGTAGCTCTATTAAAAAAGAACAACCGCACGTTTCACAGAAAGAGAAGTTCTTGTTCAGCATCACAGATGATCTCCTCCGTTGTTTCTCCACAGGACCCAATCCATGCTCCAGAATGTCCTGTGATTTCATGTGTTTGCTCAACCCGACTGGTGCCAGGTGCACCTGTCCAGAGGGGAAGGTGCTGGTGAACGGCACCTGCAATGATGTCAACGTCTCAGGTATCTTAACAGTAATATTGACTTTGAATATATAACAATGAGCAGCTTTCTGAAGCGTCACGATGTGTTTAGTGAACACGCTGGTGATAACTGCATTCTGTGCGTGTTGCTGTCTCACATTAGCTCCATAACACTGTTAAATATCACGTGACTGTGCACGTGGCGCTGCAGTAAGTGATACAAACTTTGCCGCTGTGAAGGTGAACTGTGCCGCCCCCCCTGTGAGAATGGAGGCCGCTGCTTAGCCAATGAGAAAGGAGACTGGAGGTGCTACTGCTGGCCTGACTTTTCAGGGGAGCGTTGTGAGGTCAACCACTGCACAGACTACTGCCTAAACGGAGGCACCTGCATGGGCTCGCCGCTGGGTACGTCTGTGCTTTCAAAAACTCTTTACTGCATGATTCCTTTGGACGATTCACATGTTTGACGTGTTTCTGAGTCGCTGCACGAAGAATAATTCATGTGAACGTTTATGCTGCAGGATTCTTTATGTTCTTTGTTTACCAGTTTTGATTTAAACCCCTGCTTGATGGCACGCAGACACATTTGTCTTCATTTAAAGCGATGCAGCTTCTTCTCTTCAGGTCAGATTCGGCTGCATTACAAAAGCCAGTTGAGCAGTTTTATCATTGATGTGGCTCTGAAAGGAGCCTCCAGCCTTCATGTGAAGGTCTCCTTTGAGGAGCTCTCCTGAGATGTCAGCAGTGAAACTGAAGCAGGACGTACAGACCTGTTAAAGAAGCTTTCCTGGATTTAAAAGCCTTTGTATATCACGCCCACATCATAGAAGTTAAGTTGCTTTTAAAAAAAGATACAGATAAAAAATGAAACATGTTTATTGGCCTAATGTAGAAAGAAAGCTGTGACAAAGGTGTGGCGTGATTTCTCATTGCAGATCTTTATTCAAGTGGTTT
>NW_005192592.1:0-1460 GCF_000239375.1 Pundamilia nyererei | reverse complement strand
GAGTGAAAATACAAACATGCACTTTTTCTTTTTTGTTTGTTTGTTCTGTTTTGTTTTTTTGTTTTTTGAGCGTACATATATTGTACGATTGGGCCATGTGTGTGAGGGAGAGACAGACATGGTCAGGGTCAACAAGGCAAGATCAACAGATTCATTACGTTTGTTTGATCAATAACTTCCTGTGGGAGATAGATGTCTTTTGGCTTGAGCAGCTGTTCGCGCTGACAATAGTCATTCCCCTCACATGATATTCCTGTGTGGTGAGGGAATTGTCATTCAGCGCATGTTTGTGCGTCATTCAGTGTATGTGTGTGTGGTCCGGGTGGGTAATTCACAGGGCCCAGACAGAAACCCCCAATTCCACCTCACACTTTTCAGAAGGGTCACCCACACTAGAAGCCCTCGCTCCATAAAGCAGGAACACAGTGCACTTTTGCCTGCGTATGCATGTGTGTGTGCGCACGTGTGATTGTGCAACGGACTGAAACTTAAATCAGCACATGAAAGGTGTGTATCTCAGTGTTGCTTCTCCTGCTGCTCTGACAGGAAACAGACCCTGGCTGCGGTGTATGGTTTCTCCAAGCTCCCACACAGGACTCGGTTTCAAACATGGTGCAAAATTTAAAACAGAAATGCAGCATGAGTGGGAACAATGAGGCCAATGTTATGTCACTAGTTAAATTTAATGCCACAGATTACTCACTTCTGTTCCAAGTATTTCAATTTTGCATTATGAAAAAAAAACTGAGATAGTTTGCATATATCAGAGCCTCAAAGGTTTTTAAGAGTTGTTTAATTGTTTATTTTCCCTGTGTTTCGTATCTATTCAAACTAAATCCTCTTTACAGTTCCTATACACCAGGTTATTCACCTCAGCAGGAGATTGGTATTATTTGTGTGTGTAACGCAGGTCTCCCTAAACATCATGGATCATGAGGGCTGAGACAACAACTGCACAGGGGAGGATGAGCAGCAATCAGAACAAAGAGAAAGAGAGGAATTACGGCATATCTCTCAACACATTTGCACAAATGTTTTGGCTAGACTAGTTGAGTCTTCTCTGTCATCACTAATCAGCTAACAATAAATCCCCGAGCAGCTCTTGGTAGTGAAGTAAAGATCTAGAGAGATGACTCTGTCTGCAAGAGAAGGGTGCTTTTCACACAGCATTTTCAAATATTCACTGAATAATGAAAAGAATGGGTTGAATTTGGTTTTCTGGCAGTCCATCATAGAGTTTTTCTCCTCTGCGGTTCACAATGAACCATAGAATAGGTCAACATCTTATTGGATTTTCTGTTTTGTTGAACATTTTCTGCCAAGTTGAATTTCTACTTCGACAGCCGAGCTAGCTCGCAGAATTTGTGCCGGAGAGTTTTCTGAGCTTTTGCATTTACTCTGTTGCTATAGTGCAATGCATGGCCACGTAATGGACACAAGACGCTGCTCAGCATGTCTGA
>NW_005192591.1:0-1460 GCF_000239375.1 Pundamilia nyererei | reverse complement strand
ACACACACACACACACACACACACACACACACACACTTGCATTTGCGCTTGTTCGCAACATGTTGCTTGCGCTCTCAACATTTCTGCCCGTGCGCGTTCAACTCTTTCTGTACACCGTTATATTTGTGCCACAAAACCAGCCAATCACAGACTTGACTATTGGACTATTTTGTCCAAAATTCAAACAAGGCAGTGGCGGAGGAACACAGAGTGGCAGAGTTTGAAATATTACTCTTTCTGATCACAAAATAAACTTTTAAGATATTTTCATGCGAGAATGGTGCTGAGTAAACTCCAAATATCTGCTCGATTTATCAAGACATCACATATTTGCATAAGTGCTCTAATGTTTTCGGAGATGCCTGTTACCCACTAGCTGATGGGGTGGTCACTCGGGTTTAGCATAATGTATAAGGCTGAACTGACAAAAAAATCAGTCGACTACACCACCAGGTATTATAGGAAAAACCATAAAGCCTTTGAACTAAAACAAACGGTGTTGTGACAGTGATGTACACTGTCTTGTTGGTATATATGTATGATTTGTATCACCTTCATGTTTCCAAACCGATATCATGAGCAGCAACTTTTACAGCTGTGGCTCCAGCAAACATCAGCTGATACTAGAAAAATTAATATTAAATAAATTCTAACAACAGCTGATCAAGCTTGAACGCGCTGCTGTTGTTTAGCGCGACATATGCTGGTTTCGTCTTTCTGGTGCAAAGTGGGCGATAAACAAACAAGAAAGACGGGACTTGTGGCAGAAAAGCCGATCAGCTGATCATTGATCAGTTTCATGATTGAAGTAGCAACAGGAGAGGGAGGGGGGTGAATGAGGGGAGAACACTCAGTTGTGCAGCAAAAACACTGGATAACTCCAGCTTTGTGTCTTTTTTCATTCTAGCTAAAGGACTTATCTTGTTCCTTTTCCCCTCAATACAGATGTATTGTAATTGGTCCAGCCCAGAGTTGATCATGACCAATTGGCTAATCCACCACCTTTCATTGTTTATACCGTTTTTAAAAAAAACAAACAAACATAAAAATCAAAAATCACCATGGCCCACCAGGCAAATGCCCGGTATGCCCAATGGCCAGTCCAGCTCTGCGGTCAGCTGGAGGGTAACAGGCATTTCCGAAAACATTAGAGCACTTATGCAAATATGTGATGTCTTGATAAATCGAGCAGATATTTGGAGTTTACTCAGCACCATTCTCGCATGAAAATATCTTAAAAGTTTATTTTGTGATCAGAAAGAGTAATATTTCAAACTCCGCCACTCTGTGTTGCTCCGCCACTGCCTTGTTTGAATTTTGGACAAAATGGATTCTGGGATATTGCATTTCGTCATTTCGAGCTGATTGGAGACCAAAACAGCCAATCAGAATTTTTGTGAGTCAAGTCTGTGATTGGCTGGTTTTGTGGCACAAATATAACGGTGTACAGAAAGAGTTGA
>NW_005192590.1:0-1461 GCF_000239375.1 Pundamilia nyererei | reverse complement strand
TGTGTGTGTGTGTGTGTGTGTGTGTGTGTGTGTGTGTGTGTGTGTGTGTGTGTGTGTGTGTGTGTGTGTGTGTGCGATGGCTTGGCTGAGATGCCAGCTTAATTCGTGGCTGAAGGGCTGTAACAAAAGCCAATCACCCTTCTACTCTGGCTCCTGTTCTGCCACAGGCGAAAGATACAATCAGGGCCCCCGCTAGCAACTATTTACCCTCTCTGTCAATCAGAGTCCCATGGCGCGTGCTCACAGCTGAAGGCACCACTGGCAGGTAGCCCAGCGTCACCAACAAAACATGCCTTTAAAAGCGGCGATTATTTCTGGAATGTCCCTTCCTGTGTCCTCTGCACCACATCCCAGTGCTAAACCTGGAATGCCGCTGATCTCTCATCTGCCATTGTGTTTTGTTTTGTTTTTTGTAGTCAGTCTTGTTCTTAGTTGTCCGCATTACCTGCAAATGAATGCCGTCAGTAATGCTCATCTTGGGGAATTTTCCAACTCAAGAAAACTAATTAGGCAATTTGGTTTTGATTGTTCTGCCTTCACTCGCGGAGTCGCACACATTTAAAACAGGAACAGCGTCACCCCAGGAGGTGCACACATCTCAAATGGGACGGAGAATGGAATGTTTCTGGGATTTGGTTTCCATCATGTTGCACTAAGGGAGCTTACCATCCTCATTGTCTTAAATCTCTGTCACAGTGGGAGGTAGTGTGCACATGTGTGGTTTTGAGTCTACGTGTATTTGTGTGCATATGTGGGTAATGTTTTTTATGAATGTGTAATACAGCCCAGTGCTGAAATCCTCCTTTTAGTCTTTATCAGGAAGACCAGTTCTGTCCACCTGCGGCTGAAGCAAAGCACCCAGTGGTGCTGAAAGCATGGGGTTAGTCTGGTGTCGCTCGGAGGAGCCACTTTCTATGGAGCAGTGAGGTGCGAAAGTGCTTTGGAGGGATAGCCCCGTCTTTTGATCCCGCAAAGTGCTGGTGTTGATGCCGTGTTCTGCAGACTGCCTAGGCCACAGTAGCCACCACCACCAGGCTTGTAATTACATTTGGGGAATAAAAGCACAGAGGGAGGAAGAGATTTAAATGGTTTGTGTGCCTGGCTGGAGGTAGAACAAGGCCTTTTCACTCACTCAGCTGCATGTCTTTGCTGATTTATTTTCCTAATACTGCAAAGCATGATGACAAGAGTCAGCATTAAGCACGATTTAGCTAGCAATTTAACTTGCACACGAGAGGTGAGAGATTTTCTTGATGGGAGCATTTGATTTTATTGTTATGTGGCATTCCTTGTTTGTACCAGAGGACTGAAACTGCATGTTTAGCTGCTTTTGGAGAGGAGCAGCTGGCATCATGTACCACTGCACATTGTTCCCCAAGACGGACTCCAATGTTCATTAGTGATGCATTAGTGATGTAATCTAATCAGCTTAAAATTTACATTTGAGTTCACCTTCTCCAG
>NW_005192589.1:0-1462 GCF_000239375.1 Pundamilia nyererei | reverse complement strand
AAATGAAGCAAGCCTCGATACGCGCTTCGCGGAAACGCCCCCTCCATTACTCGACACAAGCTTCGAAACCTCGATACAGAACGTCCCATCACTAGTGTTTGTGTCAGGTGTGTATATCAGAGGTCTGTTCCTTGATGGGGCGCGCTGGGACAGAAAGACCAAACGTCTTGCTGAGTCCTATCCCAAAGAGCTGCACGACTCCATGCCTGTGGTGAGCAATCGGCATTGCGTTCATGTTGGTCCTCACCTTTTATTTCTAATAATTTTGTGCTTTTTATTGAATTTTTTGCAGCTGTTGTGAGCCCTCACAAGTACAGCGCATCCTTATGGAGTTTTTCAGGGCTAATAAACAGATTGAGCTCTGTTTAAAAACTGTTTCCTGATGTCACAGCCCAAAGGCATCATTTAGTTTTCACTCAGCACTATTTTCTATTCCAGATTTAAGCATCAGTGTCAAGGCAAAAAATCATGATGTGTATGGCAGAATAAGAGGAAAAAAGCATTATTTGTAACCAGTTGATAATTCAGTGGAAAAAAACACAAAACTTTCAAATGACTGGATTTGAAAGGCCTCGGTTGGAAGGTAAACGCTGCAGCGCGTGTGTGAAACTGGCTTATGAATGCCTTCCTGGTGAGGCCCCATGCAGAAACACGTAGAGAGAAGCGTGTTGGTTTACACTTTATATTACAGCTTGTGGATTTGAAAGCTCATTGTGCGCACTGTTAAATGAATTTGTGGAGCTGATAGCAAAACACTGCAGGCACCTGGTCCAAAAAGGCCCCAAAAAGCCATGTTGCATAACAAATTCTTACAAAGTTTGCAGGGAGGAGGTTTATTGATTGTGCTTGTGTGAATCCCTCCGGCCATCAGAAAGAAAAAGTTTTTAATTGTTGCGTTGCTCGTAAACCCCAGTGCGACAGCTTTTACTTAAGAAGGGACAAATACTGCAAAGGAAGCGAGCAGCAGCCGCTGCGGGTGTAGCTGCTGCTTCACCCAGGAGGATGTTCTCTGGACTCGGCTGCAGCCTCAGCACTATTTTACATTCTGCCTGCAGGACACTTGTCTCCTTCCCATCCTTTTATTAATTAGCAGGGCATGCTGTGGCATATGAAAGCAGACTGACAGAGTGATGGAAGTAACCGGCTCGGTGGCTCAGAGCAGCCACTGATCAAGTTTTCCTTACGGTTTGAATCTTTTCTATTCTCTGTTCTTCACAATGCAGTCAGCGCCTATGAATTATGCACAAGACTGACTGTTTTTTTAATATTCAGACAGTTCAGGGCAAGTTATTAACAGAATCAGTTCTTGACAAGAGCGGAACTTAATTAAAAATGTGTTTATTATTTGTGGGGAGAGAAAAAAGCAGCACAACAGAGGCTGCCGCGCCTGCCTTTGAAATGCAAATCTTCGCTGAGGCGCCCGTTATGGAACCAGATGAGCAGTTTTTCAGGCTGCAAGTCT
>NW_005192588.1:0-1462 GCF_000239375.1 Pundamilia nyererei | reverse complement strand
CCAACACAAAGTGGTGTACATGTGAGAAGTGGAACGAAAATCATACATGATTCCAAACATTTTTTTACAAATAAATAACTGAAAAGTGGGGTGTGTGTAATTATTCAGGCCCCTGAGATAATACTTTGTAGAACCAACATTTGCTGCAACTACAGCTGCCAGTCTTTTAGGGTATGTCTCTAGCAGCTTTGCACATCTAGCAACTGAAATCCTTGCTGATTCTTCTTTGCAAAACAGCTCCAGCTCGGTCAGATTAGATGGACAGTGTTTGTGAACAGCAGTTTTCAGATCTTGCCACAGATTCTCGATTGGATTTAGATCTGGACATTGACTGGATGTTCTTTCTTGGTTTTTTGCATGTCAATATGAAAGTTCCTGTGCATGTGGCCTCTGCATGTTTGGTTGTTTTCTTATTTTCTTATCATTGTGAAGCCCTTTGCACATTTTTTTAAATGTTATTTTCTCACTCTGAAAGTACAAACTGGTTTTGTGTCTGCATTTGGTTTGCTTTTTTCTATACAACAAGAGAAATAGTAATGTAACTTTGCAATGCTTGAATTTATGTATTCTAATTTTTTTTTAAAAATCACAGTATATATACATTAGTGATGTGTTTTCTGGCTCCTTTTAGAGAACCGGCTCTTTCAGCTCCCAACCGGCTCTTCAGGTTGTTTTGTTGATTTAATTAATTTGTTATTAACAACAATATGAAATTATGCACAAAAGGACTTATTAATGTAAAAAAAATGTGGTTTTATTTATATATGTTTATATATAAATAAATAAATAAATATTTATGGTGGCCCCTAGAGACAAAACACGTACAAACTCAAAAACACATTTCTAGCGTTTACTGAACTTCCAAAACAGAGCTACCTAGATCACTTAAATTACACAATTGAAAGCATATGTGTATTCTTTGTGTATTTATACAGAAGCACTCATATATATTCAAATAATTTAATACAATGTTCATTTACCTGTTACTACCACACACCAAATCCGGTCGTTGGTACTTCCTGGCTTGTGTAGCCACTATGTAACAACAGCTCAACACTGCCCCTAGCATCCTGGAGCACTTCTGTTGTGTTTTGTACGAGCTTCGGAGTCTGTATGTGTTTTGGAGTTCGTACGTGTTTTGCCTCTAGGGGCCACCGTAAATATACTTTTATTTATTCACTCCACAGCTTTTTCCTTTTAAACAAATTTAAAGTGAAACAACACAAACCACAACACAATTAAATTCAAATATGAAAAAATGTGAAAACAAAAAGAAGATGCACATTCTCTGTCATATGGGTCTGCATGAATAAACTTTCTGAATCCTTTATCATCCGCAACGGAGAATAGTTGTGTCATGATCCTGGGTCTGCTGACCCAGCGTTTTGTGTTTAGTTTATGTAGCCTTCAGGTTTCCTAAGTTCATCGTTTTCATGCCTAGGTGTTTCTAGTTATTTTCCCC
>NW_005192587.1:0-1462 GCF_000239375.1 Pundamilia nyererei | reverse complement strand
CCTCTGGACGCAGGAAACCCAGCTTGGTCCTGATGGTCTCCCTCACTAGTTTCTCTCCAGGGTGAATGTAGCTGTTGATATAATATGGACTCTATTATTAAATGAAAAGAACAAATTAGACTACACTACTGAAACGTTCTGCTGATGTTTTTAAAGTCTCCATGTTACCAGGCTGTAGAGGGCACTGAATATTTAAACAGTTTTAGATCAGTTACACTCATGTTTATGAGTGTTAACTTATGTTAAAATCTCAAAGGACAGCATTATATTTTTGATATTAACAGTAACTCTGTGCCTCTGTAGAGTGTGCGGCTGATCTCATCGCCGTCTAAAAATGGATAAAAAAAAAACATAAGTGTTGAAGACTATTAAGAGTAGCAGGTGTGTAACATCGCTAACTAGCTAGTAACAAGCCTCCAACACAGTGCGTATGCTAGCGGCTAATCTAACGATTTAACAACAGAGTGATTTTAGAACTATAAGTGTCATGAACCGAAGTTCACCGCACAAGCTGGTCCCAGAAGCAGAGCCAACACACACAGGAGTACAAGAAAATTAACTTTATTTTAGCTGAAGGTGTCCCGGGAGGGTAGAAGGAAAAAACGTGTGAAATAGAGAAACCAAGGGACCGGGAGATGAGTCGCGCAGGAACGCCGAAAACGGGACTGTGGGAGGCTGCAAGAGAAAAAGGAAAAGAATTATTGGGGCGCGGGGATATAGCAGTATACGTGGGGGAAAAGTATGAGTCTTACGGTGACAGCGGAGCCGTGGGAGCCGGAGGGAGGGGTGAGGGTCCGCGGGGGAGCTCCAGGAAAATCGAGGTGGCGAGTACTGAAGGCGATCCAAATTCCAGACGGGCAGGTGGACAGGCAGGTGGCTCAAAAAAACACGCAGAGTTGTTATCTGAGTGCACAGGACAGAATTAGCGCTAGCTCAGACAGATGAGTTTTAACAATCGCTTTCCCGCAGGTGTACGTTACAGCTGTGAGACGACTACGGACTGGCGTGGAGCAACAGGCTGGGCTGGATCAAATAGTCCACCTGATGATCGCCTGGGATGGGGTGCAGGTGTGGAGTTAACAGCTACGCCCGTGGGCGTGGGCATCCCATCAGCTCCTCGGATGCCGGGCCGCGGACCATGACAATAAGATGATAAGCTGTGTGTCTTTTTTGTAACAATGACATGGTTGTATTTACCTTAATTAAACGAGTCGTCAGCAAACCAGCAAAAGAACTCGAGCAGCCGGGCTACGTAAAAAGTGTAGTGGGGCGTTTTTTGCGGTCACGTCCAGCGGGTGTGTGGGCGGGAGCGTTACACAGTCGCTCCACCTCAAGTCACTACTGCGCAGACTTTGGCTCCAAATATGCAAGATGGCAGCCTCCACAAGCGGGATATTTTGGCTTCATTTTTGCACAATGGTAGGAGGCGGGGTCGCGTCGTCCATGTTTTCTACAGTCAATG
>NW_005192586.1:0-1462 GCF_000239375.1 Pundamilia nyererei | reverse complement strand
CTCAGGCTGGTTTCTTGAATATGACAGTGAGTTCACTCTACTCCAATGCCTCCACAGTCACGAAATCTCACCTTTGAGATTCTTATGGTGGATGTGCAGTCAATAGATCAGCAGTAACTATGTAATGCTATTATGCCAATATGAAGCAAAAATCTGAGTAATGTTTCCAGCGCCTTGTTGAAAATTTAAGGTAATTCAGAGGGCAAAAAGCGGTGCTAATAAACTGCACCTAATAAATTGGCCGGTGAGTGTAGTTAAGATGTGACATTTCACTCTGTGAGAGTAACACTCACCGGGTCTGGGCTCCCAAAGAGGATGTCGTCATCATCCACCTGAGAGCTTGGGCTCAGTGGGCGGTAGCAGCTGCTAAAAGAGCTAGCTCTGGAAGTGGACGGATGTCTCTGCTGGCATTGAAAACAACAGTGGATGAATATACAGGGACTTTTTCTAGCGTTAAATACAGACTTTATAGAATAGTATCTTTTGCATTTAAAAAACAGGATCTAGCATCTAAGGCAATATGGAAAGTGGCTTGTCAGTGCTCACTGTAACATATAGACTTACCATGATCTGCCGTTAACAAAGTCCAGGCAACGGAAAATAAATGTTTCTAAGATTATCCAGTTTTAAGACTAATATAGCTGCAATACTCAGTGTTATTCTCCCATCTATAGACATGCGCTTAGCTTCTTTAAAAACTTTAAAAACGTAGCGACACGGATTTTAATTGGCGAGTAATCTGTTGCTATGGTGACAGAAGGGCAAACGTTAGACATCCTCTACTCCTTTAAAGTCAAGCGTATCATATTTGATACATGAATTTTTGTGAGTTTTTGAGACTTCTACATCATCAGCGTGACTTTTTTTACCCTCAAAAAAATGATAGAAATTGCATGACACATTATTAATGACTAAAGTGCAAAAGTATGGCCTATGTAGCAAATGTGATACAAATTAAAACTCATATATGCAGATTAAAATTTGATATATTTTTATTTATTTTGTCTAAAAGTTCAACCAACTTTCCATTATCAAAAAATTAATCTCTGACTTGGGGTTCAGACTGAACCTGTTCAGCTCTCGTAAATAAAATAAATAAAATAAAATAAAATATATATTTATTTATTTATTTTTTTGCTAAGACAAATAATTTGACGGTGCACTCTGGGCTCGACTAGCTCTGTCTTCGGGCGATTGTCCTGCCTTTGTCTCTGGGCACACCCAGGAATTATATTACAGCATTTACTGCGCTCTATATAAAAGACGCTTTAAAACTCACGAATGGGGACGCTGGAGGCTTCTGGGATTGATGACTGTAAATTCTGTGAAATAGCAAACAACAAAACTGACACAGAGATCCTGCTGAGCGTGAGTAAAACAACAACAACATTCATTCATGTTTAAGTAGAAAAAAAAGTTAGCCACTGGAAATTCCTGTGTGTGTGTGTGTGTGTGTGTGTGT
>NW_005192585.1:0-1462 GCF_000239375.1 Pundamilia nyererei | reverse complement strand
ATGAAATGGATTCCTTTCAGTCACAACAAAAATCGATATGTGTGTTCAGAAGAAAAACAAATGTGATAATAACAAACAAAACCAACATCCAGTCTAACTTGTCTACATGTTTTACTGACGTCAGGCCATTGAATTCCTGAAATATTCCTGTTTCTAACATTGTCTATAGTTGCGGTCACATGGCTACCTTCAGTTTGGATGCACTGATAGAGAAATAGAAAGTGAAATAAAGGTTAAAAGATGAAGGCTATTCAAAAGAGAACAAGCCTAATCAACTATGACACACCACATTTTGGTAGATAAAAAAACAAAGTTTGAAAAGGCATGGGAGAAAGAGAGGAGGTAAATCCTGTGTCAGGTTATGATTTATTTAGGAAGATGATGAAGCATCATCTTTCACATTTTTTCATAATGATGTGACATGAGAAAAATGTGAAGCTGTGCAGTTTGATCAGTAAATAATAATAACATAGACATAGAGATCTTCATTTTGAAATTTGAAATGACAATGTCAGGTATGAGAGACGTGACATAATTGGATTGTAAAGGAAAAAAAGGCAGCCCAAGGATTAGGCTGTGAGCAGCTGACATGTGCTTCTCCAATATTCACTGCTCATTGTAGGTTTGTTCAGCTGAATTCAAAAATATATGTGCAGAGTTTACATGAGGCCTTCTAAAGTAGGAAAAGGTTATATTCAATTAAAAAGTAAAAATCAGTAAATATCCAAGTAATATCATGGTAGCAGCAGTGGTTACAGTTAGGGATGGGTGTCCGGTGCCATGGTGGCACCAGTTCTGTCATAAACGGTAGTAACCAGACCGAAAAGCAGTGCACATTTCGGTGCTTTATTTCTGTCACGGCTGCGGGGGCAGACGTGTGGTGAGTGTGAGACAGAATCCAGACGCAGGCACTGGCTTGGATGTGAGCGAGCTTTTATTAACACACTGGTGGTACAAACTGAAATGCGGCAAACAGAAACAAAACCTAAAGGTGACCTAGACTGGAAGAAACTAACAAAACGGACCTGAAAGGAAGACTCTAGGAGAAACACTAACATGAGTGAACACAGGCTATAAATACACAGAAGGGAACGAGGCAGCTACACACAGGAGGGAGGCACAGCTGATTGTGATCAACAAGACGAGACAGGGGAAATGCAAACTCAACACACTGGCATAAGACAGACTTTCACAATAAAAGAGGAAACTCAAAACACATGCGAAGACACAGACACAGAGACGCGGGCTTTACACAGAGACCTAGCTACACTAGAGGGATACACAGGTGGGGGTGACACAAAACAGAGGGAGCACAGAATAAACACTGGGAGGTCAAATAACAAAACCTAAAAATCAGAACTCAGGAAGTACCACGAAACTAGGGCGCTACAAACACTAGGACAGAAAACCCAAAACACAAACAGTCACAAACCATTATGAAATCAAAAGTGAAAGTACAAAA
>NW_005192584.1:0-1463 GCF_000239375.1 Pundamilia nyererei | reverse complement strand
ACCGAGACTGTCGGAGCCGGGGCTCGAACCGGCAACCTTCCGATTTCAAGACGAACTGCCAACTGTTGAGCCACGATCGCCCCAAAATATAAAATGTAAAATACACCAGTTTTTATCTGACGTAAAATGTATAGAAATCATACATAGACAGTGTAAAGCACTGTCACAACAGCGTTTGTTTTCATTCAAAGGCTTTATGGCTTTAATACCTGGTGGGCCGGTCTGTAGTCAAAAGGCCCGTGCCGATTTTTTTGTCCCAGTCCAACCCTGGGCACGACATGCAGTGAGTTAATCTGAGAAGGTGCATTAAAAAATAAATGGCCGGGCCAGTGGTGCACATCGCAAATTAGCTCGCATACACACATTAGTGGTGCCGCTTCTTAACACTAGGTTTACTAAACCTGACGGTATCTTAGCTAACAACCCCAACTACCAGATTCAACTTGAAATTTTTCTAAAAATCACTTAGCCTACCGGTAAGAGGGACGTTGCTAGCTGGCAGTTTTTTCAAGCAATGTTGAAATTTCCACATTTTGACACTTCAAGTGCTTCAGGAGCTGTCTGCTCAGCGCAGCATCAGCACCACGGAAATACACGGATACATCCGTAGACTCGAGACAGAATTCACAATGCGTTTTCGGGATTTTCAGGTGTATGGACCAATGTTTTCTTTTCTGATCAAACCAGAAAGCTTTAATGAGCAGCTGGATTTGACTCACATTAACTGGCTGAGTTAATGCCAGTTAATGCGACATCGAAATGCAGCTGATTGAACTAAAAACCTCAACTCTGTGCAGAACTTCGAACGCAGCTGGAATCCACAGCTGTGCGTTTTCATGGAGTTTGCATTTTCACCTGCTGGACATCACTACCTGACAAGGTTAACTGTCTTCAGAACATTGCAGAGGCCTTATTTACAGTTACATTTGGCTCTACATGTCTGTGTGAGCAGATTTTCTGTCATATGAGTGTCCTCAGGTAGCCATCTGAATGCTCGACACTCAGAGACCTGTGTCTCTGAGTGGGAGACCAGAGATCAAATTAACATGTGTATCTCGGTATTAACAAACATGCTATATTGGCCCAGTTTATTTTTCTTATCATTGTTGTGAGGAGACCATAAATAGCATTTGCATTTGCTGTTGTACAGTTCATTTGCTGTTATGGAGTTCTTGTTATGAATAAAAAGTGTCTTTTTTTGGTTTCAAAATAGCTGATAACTATTCGCTGATAGCTGCCAACATCTGCGAACACATAATTCTATAAAGTTGTTCTATATAGTGTGTAACCGTTAATATAGAGCGTTATTAAATTTATTGCTAATGCAATCATATGGCACACTGACTTCTGAGGAAATTTCAGATGGCACTCATCATCAGAAAGGTTGCCTACCCCTGGGCTAAGGGTATTCTTGCTAATACAACACTGTGCAAATGGCACAGTCACAAATATAAAAACATGGG
>NW_005192583.1:0-1463 GCF_000239375.1 Pundamilia nyererei | reverse complement strand
TCAAGTTTCATATGCAGTCCCCACGATGAGCAATATCTACAAGGTCCTGGCCGGCCAGTACGACCCCCTAGGGTTCATCCTACCCTACAAAACCAGAGCGAAGGTAATCATCCGCCATCTTTGGGACTAGAGATGGGTATCCGGTTCCATTATGGCATATCACAAACGGTCTGAGGCAGATCCACACTAGAGTTCAAAGAGCAAGAAGATGATTAAAGCTCTTGGAAAACTGGCTGTTGAGCAGCTGCAGAAAGGCAACCTGATCTTCTATGAATCAGACCTGACAGACTGTGGGATTAATATTGTAGAGGCCTCAGTGTACTCAGGAGTGTTCACACAGATCTTTATAGAATAAAAAGGGCTGTACAAGGATAGGGTGTTCAGCTTCATTTATTTGAGCATTCAGGAGTTTCTGGCTGCTCTTGATGTCCATCTGACATTCATCAACTCTGGTGTCAACCTGCTAGAAGAATAGCAAACGGCCTCAGTGCAGGGTTCTGAAAGCCACTTCTACCAGAGTGCTGTGGACAAGGCCTTAGAGAGTCCAAATGGACACCTCGACTTGTTTCTTCGCTTCCTTCTGGGTCTTTCACTGCAGGCTAATCAGAATCTTTTAGAAGGACTGCTGGCAAAGTCAGACAACAGCTTACAGAAAACTGAGGAAAAAGTCAAGTATTTAAAGAAGAAAATCCATGAAAAGCTCTCTTCAGAGAAAAACATCAATCTGTTCCACTGTCTGAATGAACTGAGAGATTACTCTTTAGTGAAGGACATTTAGTGTCATCTGAGTTTAGATGGCATGTCTATAGGTAATCTATCTATAGTTAATTTCTCTCCTGTTCAGTGGTCAGCTCTGGTCTTCATATTACTGTCATCAGAAAAAGATCTGGATGTCTTTGACCTGAGGAAATATTCAGCTTCTGAGGACACTCTTCTGAAGCTGCTGCCAGTGGTCAAAGCCTCTAAGAAAGTTGTGTAAGTCTGTCTAACCTTTTTGACACTGATATTGCTTCCTTAAAGATGTTGGAAAGAAACAGATCATGGATTAAGACCAAATTTTTTTATTTTCATTTTCATATACTTTCAGGTTGAGTGGCTGTAACCTCACAGAGAGAAGCTGCAATGCCCTCTTTTCAGTTCTCAGCTTGCTGTCCTCTGAACTGAGAGAATTGGATATGAGTAACAATGACCTGTGGGACTCAGGAGTCAAACTGCTTTGTGCTGGACTTGGGAGTTCACACTGCAAACTAGAAACCCTCAGGTAAACTTACTGTTAGTTTCAGAAGATTTTGATATTCTACCTTAATTGTGATCATTTAAGTAAAAGTGTCTGCTTACCTGGAGGATCAACAGTGCTAACTGGACACTCTCAGGTAGGAAAACTGGAGTTGGGTTTCTTTGCCCAGCATATGCTGTTGAACAGCCTATACTGATTGCTGTTTCAATCAATGTCCCTCTAGCTA
>NW_005192582.1:0-1464 GCF_000239375.1 Pundamilia nyererei | reverse complement strand
AAGGCGTACAAAATTATCCAAACATAGCATCGATCGGTGGAACACTGAGCTGCTGCAACTACGTGCGCCGCCATCTTGCCATCAATTACATCGATTAAGCATCATGAGGTGGAGGGTGGTTCCCAATTTGTTCACTCAGACTTTCTAAAGCTCAGAGCCTCCTAACTGTTCCCACAGTGGCTCCTTACTAAAGAATATCAGTGCTTTTGTTAGCAGAGGAGCTGAGCTCAGAGTCCAGCTGAAGATCTACTTTTTAACATGGCTCCAAACATGTTATATTTAGAGACCTCACTCTTACCTCAGACCTTTGTTTGTTTTCCCTCACAGGTTCCAAATATTCCTCAGTTATCCAGTTGTACAAAGGAGACCCACTCGTTTTGCTGCCCTGTAAATTTCACACTTTTGACTTGGCTAACCCCACAGTGGTGTGGAGTCGCTCCGACCTCAGTCCTCCAACCGTCCACCAGCATCAGCTTCAAGGAGACGAACTGAAAGATCAAAACCAGCGTTACAGCGGCCGAACATCCATGAAGACTGACGCTCTGGAAACTGGAGACCTCAGCCTGAACCTGACCAACCTCCAACTGTCTGACAGCGCCACCTACACCTGCTCCATCATAGTATTTGGACTAGGACACCACAGAGTGAGAGAGGTGCAGCTGCAGGTCAAAGGTCAGAAAGAAGAATCTGCCATAGATACATCTGACATCACTCAGTTAAAACTTTATTATTTTACACTGTCAGAATAACCACGATGGCTCTTTGATTGAATTATCGACCCATTCATTCATTTAACTGAATTCAGTCAAAGGTCACGTTGTTCTTTGTGTTCCTCCACAGAACCATTTCCATCCTGGGCCACAGCTCTCCTGGTTCTCCTGGTTCTTCTTATGGTTTCTGGAGGTCTTTTATTTCATTTCCGGCACTATTTCATGTCAGGTGAGTGTCTCCTACTACACTACCCATAATGCCGATGGTCAGCAGGTGTCCTCTGGTGCCTTCTTGACTGCGGCTCACACAGACTTGTCCCAAAATCTTTGTGTGAGCACTCTTGATTTTTAAACCCAGTGTAGCAGAATCCTTTTAAAATCTACAGTGTGTGCTAATCTCTGCAGTCAAATGTTGTGGTCTATGCTGAGGTCTAACAGGACAAGCATAGAAATAAGTCCACTGTAAGAGATCATAAGGAGACCATAGCTTTGTCCCAAAACCTAGAGCACATCCTTCGGAAGCTGCATTTGTAGACCGATTACATCACAGCCAGGCGATGAAGGCTGTCCCAAATCATAAGGAGAACATTAGTAACCTTCACTACAGCTCATGTTGTGCTTTGTTGTCCTCTCAGTTTATAAGGTGGAGGTGGATTCAGGGGTGGAGTCTGTCCAGCTGGTCTGCAAAACCACAGTTTGTCTGCCTAAAGACGCTAAAGTGGAGTGGAAGGATGCAAACAACAGGAAGGTCCAC
>NW_005192581.1:0-1465 GCF_000239375.1 Pundamilia nyererei | reverse complement strand
GACTTCAGTAAATTTAGAATTCAGTTTAAAATTCTCTATTCTCACATATAAAACCTTGAATGATCAGGCCCCATTATATCTTAAAAAAACCTCATAGAGCACTTCTCTGTCAGACAGCGTGCTTGCGGTTCTTAGTTACCAAAAGAAGGATGGGAGACAGACTCATGTCCTGTGGAGCATGCACACAGTTTGGGTTTTGGAGACAGACATCTTCTTTACTTTCAAAATTAAAGTTAAAACTTTCCTCTTCTTATAAAACTTTTATCAGCAATTTATCAGCTGACCCTGAATCATCCCTTAGCTTCCATGGTTCCATGATCACGATGCTTTTACATTCCAGTATGTCAACAACCATTCTCCTCTCTCTTCTGTAGTTTTCCTTGTGAATGGTGCTACTTGCTGTTTGTTATCTCCCTTTGCTCCACTTTTTTTTAAAAATCTCCTCTTTCCTCCCTCTGTCCAACTACTTGTGACAGATGGCTACCCTTTCCTGAGCTCAGGACTTTGAGTGTTTAAAGGAAGCCCTTCTTTCCCATCACTGACAAGTGTTTTTCCTCATAGGTTATCATCAGAAGTTACAGAGTGAATAGAGCACATCATCCTTCATCCTTCACCCTTAGATTTGCTCAAACCAACTCACATTCATGATTGTTTACATAATTACACACCATATGTTTAATCTCAAACGCAGAAGAACTTTTTCACATGTAACTGCTTCACATGGATCTGTTTATTTTGAGAATAAACAGATATCTGTTTGAATTTATGCGTTTCACAGAATTTCAGAGTTCATTAAAGAATGAGCCCCATCACACTCGATGGGGTATGCATGCTTACACAACAGGGGGTTACATAACTGAACAAGGTTTGTGTGACTCCTTGTGTGCGGGCTGTTTATATGACAGCTGCAAATCAGGTCAGACTTTTCATGAGACTGTATACGATGAACACTTTTAAACATCCGGTGCCACAGTGTATTACACATACAGTGAGTTAGTAAACTTTTTTGCATGACGTAAACTCCTAACCCTGTTACTAATGACACTGCGCCGCACCAACTGAGCCCTGCAAGCTCACCTGTGCATGTAATGTTGACCTAATGAACCCAAAAGTTGTACTAAACTAACAAAATGCATGTACAATGCACAGCTTTGAACTTTCATGCAGACTCCCAGGACATCTTGATCACAAATGCATTAACTTGTAGTTCACAATGCATCTGTTTCGGAATAAAGACGCGGTGGGGGATGATTGCTATGCCACTGTCTAAGCACGGTCTCATACAGGCCAACGCGCTGACAGTGTGGTTATTACCATATATCTCATTATACCATCTGCTCAAGTCACTGTGCTTTCAGCCTGCACAAGCAACATCTTACTTTAGCGCAGTTGTTTTCTAATTAGATGTCCTTAAACAAAAAATTTTGCACATGCTGCACACTAGCAGTATAACACAAATTGTTTT
>NW_005192580.1:0-1465 GCF_000239375.1 Pundamilia nyererei | reverse complement strand
TATTTTTAATGTATTTTTAAACATACAGAATAAGGAAAGTAGATTAAAATCCATCTAAATGTCTACAATTCAAGCTTCACTTACACTTATGCCCTAGTTTTCATTTTCCTTTTATATGATGGCATGCCTGTTAACCTGTATTTTTACTTAAACAGTGAAGATTTGCTCTTACCTCAATTGAGACGAACATTGTCCCTGGCATGCGGGTATCTGTATTACAGTAGAACAGTTTTCTATGGTGATGTTGAAGCTGGACACCCTGGGAGCACAGCCCCTTTTACCTGAAAGTGGCAGAAGTATAACAGAAGATGAAGCAGAGTGAGCAAATCCTTTCAAAAATGAATGACATTAAACATTTTGGATGCAGCAGAGCTGCAGATTATTAGTTATCTTTAGTTACAAGTTGGACTTCTGTAAAAATAAAGAAAGTGAAAGCAGTCTATTAGACAAAGTTCAGAGTTATAAATAACTCATGGTTTTCCTTTTGTCTTCATTTACATGTATAACAGCAGTGTTGGTCATCCCAAATTCTGTCCTCCTGGAAAAAAAATAGAAGCTTGTTCTTCCATGCATACTGTACTTTTGTAGTAAAATAACCATTTTGACCATAGTTTTTACCATATTTTAAGACAAAATGGTTGAATATTTAAAACTAGTCTAATTACATATGACATGCATACATTTTATTACAATTTTGAATAGAAGTAAATATTTAAAATATAAGTCTAAGGAGCTTGGAAGGAAAAGTGTCCTCACTTCTTCAGTTCTAAGAGCAAGTTCTAAAATATAAGTTTATTGTTTTAAAATCCATATTCTTAGACACGGGTTACAGTTTCAGGATCACTGTGTAGGTTTTCAGTACCTCGGGGCAGCTTTCTTTGGGACAGATTTTAGTCTCAGTCTGAATCCCTTCTTTGCTGCAGCTAAATGACTTGCAGAGATGGGCAGGATCTGTCCATTTGTCCCCTGCCTAAACACATATAAACCAGACAACACAAGATATTTTGTTATCATTTTGTTTCAGTCAAATTCAAACTGATCTCCAAGGAAAAAGAAACACAGAGCACAGACACAACACACCTTGTATGTCTGTTCATTATAGCTGCATGTCTTCTCAACTGAAAAACAAAACAAATGTTCACAAAAATGAACTTGAATAATAAGTAAAACAGCAGCATTTTTCAGATGACGCACAACCACAGCCAGAGGTACAAAAATTTGAAAATTTCCTAATATATGTGTCACTTAAATCACTTAAAAGTCCCTCAAGTGACTCCAAAATGCAATGGCACTTTGGGATCATGACAATGTGTTGCCATGCAGAAGTGAAAATAAGTGTGTGTCAAACAAAGATTTCCATCTAGCCAGGTCGCCTTCTACTGTCTTTAAAAGTGGGATGTGGTTTAATTTAGTTAATTCTGAAAGTTTAGGAGAGACATTAATACCTAAATATTTTATATTTCCA
>NW_005192579.1:0-1466 GCF_000239375.1 Pundamilia nyererei | reverse complement strand
AATTAGGGTGTGTTTTCTAACCCTTCTCCGGCCCCCAAAATGACTGATGCAGCCATCAGTGCACAGGTGTCTATAAGCTCGTTTGTGAGCAATAACATCCACCTGGTTCCTGTTTTCTGTGAATCCAGTGTTGAGAGCTTCTTCAGTGTGTTTGAAAGCATAGCAACTGCATTACAGTGGCCTGAAGATGTGTGGGGGGTGATGTTGCTGTGTAAATTCACGGGTAAGGCTCAGGAAGCTTGTTCTGGTCTGTCTAGGCAGGACGGCCTAGTTTATGAGAAGATTAAAAGTGCTGTCCTCCAAGCCTATGAACTTGTACCTGAGGCCTATAGGCAGCATTTTCGAGGTTTGGAGTTGGCACAGGGTCAGTCCTATCTTGACTTCGCTAGGGACAAGGCGAAGCTTTTTGATAGGTGGTGCTCTGCAAGCCAGGTTAATGACTTGGGGTCGTTACGTGAGCTTGTGCTGGTAGAGGACTTTAAGAACACAGTGCCTGAGTGTGTTGCTTGTTATTTAAGTGAACAGAGGGTTTCCACTTTACAGCAGGCTGCCATACTGGCAGATGAGTTTACCCTAACTCATAAAACAAATGCTGTAGAATGTGATACCCCTCTGTGCCATAGTACATCTTGGCGGGGTAAGAGTGGGCCAGCTAACAAGGTTGAAAAAGTTGTGGTTTCGAGACTCAGAACGAAGCTTTGTTTCTTCTGCCACAAACCTGGACACCTTGTTGCTAACTGTTTGAGGCTGAAACTCAAACAGAAAGCACACTCCAAGCAAAAAGGGCCTGCTTTGAGAAAAGTCAGTCAGGGTTCTCAAACCGACCAGGTTGCCAGGCCTAGTAAAAGGCTAAACTTGGAGCACAATTGCTCAGTAGTGCCCTGTAATCAGTGTAAGGGGTCAACTAACCCTGAGCTGCCGCTGGTTGACCATTTCTCAAGTCCTCAAAATGAGTTGCAGGGAGACAGATCTTGTATAAAACCACCACTCAGACCTGCACCCCTTGCTAACAAACATGTCTGTGTTTCAGTAATTTTGGGTCTAAAGTCAGACCCCGCTGATCCCAGAACTTATTCCCGTGAAAGAAAAACAAGGCAACGGCAATCGATCATTTTACTTGCAAGGGAGGCCTTTTCGGTATCTCAGCTCATCACAAATGACCTCCCCGACGGCCCCCTCTCGCTCCCTTTTATTGACAACGTTCACACAATAAACAATAGTTTACAACACATACCTTCCCCCGTAACCCCCTTGGTTACAAAGACAAGGCACTGGTCATATAACATAAAAGCACAGTAGGAACATCCTTGGTCATAAAGAGGGTAGTCTCCCCACACCCTAGATGGTTCACCCTAGATAACACAGTGAAGCCATACAAAAGGGAGGAAGTTTGCCAACATCAAACAAGGGTGTTCCTGTGATAAAAACACTACCACCCCCCTCCCAGAATCTTAAGGATCTGGGGA
>NW_005192578.1:0-1466 GCF_000239375.1 Pundamilia nyererei | reverse complement strand
TATTAGCACACTAAGAGATTTATTTAATGTCATTTTCATCACTGTTAAACAGATAAGCAGGCAACACGCCTACCTTGACAGCGTAAACTGCACACCAGTCTCCCAACACATTCCTCTCTACTCCTCAATAATTCTCCACTACACACCTCTTACTATCTCTCTTTTTTATTTTTATTTTTTATTACACCACAGAGTAATACACCCAATTATGCCCGTCTGTCTCTATGTGGCTCCAAATTCCCTCTTTATTTAATTTCACACTCGTCAGGGGACAGGCACACAACAATTTCAACCACTGAAACGAGGAATTCAACCTTTTTATATCACCTATGATAGAACTCAACCTTAGATGTAAAAGCATTCTCTTGTTCTATTCCAGAATAAATGTGAACCCGTGATTACACGGCCGTTCCAGGGTTATTCTGTAGCTATGCGGGGGTTCTCACGTCCCAAGTTGCCATCTTGGCCTCCAGACGCCGCTGGGCCTGCCCACGCGTCCATGGACAGGAGGGTCGCCACACCTTGAACAAAATTAGTTTCCACAGGTACACTAGGCGTCAACCTTTGATCTTAAAGCATTCTCTTCACACTAATGTCCTCCTATTCAAACACATTAACCGTCACTGTCACTGTGTTTCACGCTTCACACACAGACAACACACTCAGACCGCGCCTCACACACCACTCAGAGCGCACCTTACACACACACAGCACTTTTCATCAGCGGAACTTTACACAGAAACCTCTGAGCTCAACTGTTAGAAGTCTTTGAAGCACACTGCACCATCGACCAAAATACCCCTTTCACTACGCTTATGACCGCACGCAATGGGGCAAAATCGCATCGTAAAAGTGATGCATACGTCCCCGAGGCTCAACTGACACCATAAACTAGCGTCTGCTTTACCTTTATTTCATGGCAAGTAAAATTTTACTTATTATTTATGACCGCACGTCTCGAGACACAAGCAGGACCATAAACCACCGTCTAACCTCTATTCAATGTACTGAAATCAGCACCAATCGCTGCTGTACTCATGGCCGCACCACCGGAACACGGCCGTATCATAAACCAAAACATACGGACGTGTTTCGCTCCTCACGTTGCCAGCGTTCAACTGCACCGTAAGCCAGCAGCTGCTTTTCCTTAATTCTATACTAATTTCATGGCTGCATCAACGAAGACTCAACTGACATCATAACCAACTTCAAAACCTCTATTCAATGTACTGGACTTATGGCCGCGTCTCCAAAAGATTCTAATGTATTATTGCTACAGAAGCCAGTCTTAGACAAAGTTAAATGTGGAAGGTAAAGTGGGCTGCAACTAGTCCAACGTAGTATGTTATTAGTATCTCGGTAGAAGCAGTTTACTGCAACTAGTCCAACGTAGTATGTTATTAGTATCTCGGTAGAAGCAGTTTACTGCAACTAGTCCAACATAGCGTCTTATTAGTATCTCGGTA
>NW_005192577.1:0-1466 GCF_000239375.1 Pundamilia nyererei | reverse complement strand
AACTGTGAAACACCTGTACCTTGTGACGTAACCATTCAGCATGGGGCTAATGAACGAAACTAAGGAAAGAAATGCTTTTAATAATGTAACTAAAGCCGTCGCATTACCAGAAGCATTGAGGATAATTTATGGACATATTAATGCTAGGTGCTCCATATATTTAAATAAAAGCTGAATGGTGCATATCACTGCCATCATCTTAGGCTTTGTTTCTTTTATTTTAGATTGTATTTTGTTTCTTCCAATCTCACATACCCTTGAAAAACCTGCCAATTAACTAATTAACTGAAAAAAATTACTTTATTTTCAGTACATATAATATTTATGTCTCTATGCAATAATATATATTATATTAATATTCAATTCCACTTAATTCAGTTCACTTTTATTTATATAGTGCAAAATCAAACTAACACTTGCCTCAAGGCGTTTTATATTGTAACGTGAAGACCCTACAATAATACAAAGAGAACAGAGAAAACCCCAACAAGCATATGACCCACTATGAACAAGCGCTTTAGCAACAGTGGGAAGGAAAAACTCCCTTTTAACAGGAAGAAAGCCCCAGCAGACCCAGGCTTAGGGAGGGCGGCCATCTGCTGCGACCAGTTGGGGTGAGGTGAGGAAGACAGGAGAGAGATTAATAAAAACACACACAATAAAAATAATATACACTATGATCTCCGTGCTCTACATGGCCACCTCTCATAATGTAGCTAAGGTTCACTAATAACTCTTTAACCTTCAGATGATTACGGCTCAAGCCTCGTGCAATGAGACTGTACAGTTACCTTCTGTCGACTCAGTTCAAATCAGTGCTGTGTGTATTACTTTTTTAGCCTTGTTCCGCATGCACATTTATATACCTGCTGTTTAAGCTTTGAGTGCAGGTTTTGCTCCAGTGCTCTCAGTGCCAGTTCATATTGAACAGCAGGCAATATTCGTTTTTAATTCGTTTTTAATTGCTAACAATTTATTTTTCTGTGCTTTGCTCATAATTTTGAATTCAAACCAGTTTAACTATTTGTAAAGTCAGATCTTGCCAACATCATGTTGTTATATTTCAACTCAGCCTCCAAAACTTTCTGAAAACTTTAGTTTCTGGTAGTAATTCATGTTATGTTTTCATCTCTGCAACAGATTCAAGCAGCTGTTACAATAGACAGTACCCATTTGTATCCAGATGATTTCATTTCAGTAAAATTGTTGACTTGAGTTATTATGTCTTTGCATGACTTTGTATGCTATTCATGGTTGCATCAGAAATCTGTACATACTTGTTTCACCTCCCTGTGCCGTCTTTGACAGCTGTGCACTTCACACTTCACACTGGAATTGCTCCAAGCCCTTCAATTTGCCTATTTTAATGTTTTCACATCTTTTATGTGAGCTTCAGTTCATATGCTCCTCCCATTCTCGGCCTTCTTCATTCACGTTTATCTCATTTCTTATTTAAAACAGCTGAC
>NW_005192576.1:0-1467 GCF_000239375.1 Pundamilia nyererei | reverse complement strand
AGATTTTCACAGAAATCATTGCTTCTTTACACAAATCAAGCTAAACCTCTCTTAACCTTGGTGAAATCTACCAGTTAATGAAAGCACTTTGCACTACAGGCTTGGAAGCAAGTTATAAATATAAGTTAGTGGTAGGGCTGGGTATCGTCACTGATTTCTAGAATCAATTCGATCCACGATTCGATTCGATTTTAATCGCAGAAATTTTGCATCAGTCAGAAATATAACTCTGATTACGTATCAGTACATTTCCATATTTTTATATCTATAAAAAGAAAGCTGACACTTGCGAGACGTTATCAAAAGTGTAAGGATCACAGCGGATGCCTTTGTGTCAAAGTAGCTGAGGATGAAACAGAAAAACATGAAGATTTTCCTGGCCTGGGATTTTATAGCAGACGACCTTAAAAATATTCTGCCGTAGATCAAAAACGAAAGAGAGTCATTAATCAACATATGAACATTACCTGATGCTGCTGAAGTGAAGCAGAGCAAAGTTACAGAGGTTTTATTAGAGACACAGCTGAGAGTTTCACAATTTTGCATAATTTTAAAAAGTTTAAATTTGTTCAGAAGCTTATTGAACAGCAGAAATGAGGCTCTCTTTTCGGAAGTAAGCAAAGGGGGGGGAAAAACAGCGGCCGATAGCGCTGTAAACAACGCTAGACTTGTGCGTAATAAACAAGCGAATAATGCAGAAAATAGGATTTTTAAACAGGAAACTGTTCTTGAAGTATAGAGAGAGAGATAGAGAGAGCTCTACATGAAGTGTGATTTTATCGTGGTGGAAGCAAAACAGAAAAACAAAGAGGGAATTCATGACGATATTTATGTGAAGCGCAGTTTGGATCTTCTTTTGCTGCTGGTTAGGTCAATATTGTTTGGAGAGAGATAAAACCTGCAGCGTCTGAATCAGCGCAAAAAGGGCGTAAACACAAAGCGCGGACCCGCCGACGGATCACAATCAGCGAGCTGTCGGCTTTCAGCTCCAACCGTGCTGTCGGGCGAGAAAGGCCACATCTCACTGATTCTGATGCGTCAGCGGCTCCGTGCTTTGTGTTTACATCTTAGTGCAGAATCCGTGTACCTGCTCTCATTTACTGTTTGGTGGTTGTTGAAATTTTGTGAGGTTTAAACCTGAGAATCTTGCATTTCGGGCAAAATAAATTTAATATTTAAGAATCGAGTCAGGATTTTAATAAATCTGTATCACGTTATCCAAGCCAGAATCGATTTTAATCGATAATCAAAACCCGCCCCTAGTTCGTGGTCAGATACAAAAGTTATTTATAAGCATCTTTCTACAGTCTAAACCAAGCAATTCTAACTCCCTTTCAGTCCCCTTAAAGCAAACCTTTCTCTTATTGGTTGGTCATTTCAAACAGAAGATTTGGACAGCAGCTGGGTGGGGGTCTTGTGCTCTCAGCCAGAGGAGTGTCCATAAAATGGCCATTTTTAGGATAGTCC
>NW_005192575.1:0-1467 GCF_000239375.1 Pundamilia nyererei | reverse complement strand
TTCTCTCTGATTGTGGAATAAAAGTATGAACATGTGTTTATAAGTTACACTTGTGTTTGAAACCTGCAGCTTATCACACATTTGATTTCCATGTGTGACAACTGCAAGTGTCCAGAGTGAGGACAGACTGAGGGACCCACTGCTGCACATCATCTGTGAGGCTTTGCACTTTGATACAGAGTCCGTCTGTATCTGGAAGTCCCACAGGATCTTAGCTCGGTCATTCTCCACCACCCTTGGAGGTGTCTCCCATTTTGACCTCGGAACTTCCAGGCCATATTCGGCACAGATGTTTCTGTATACTATGCCGGCCACTTGGTTATTGCGTTCCATGTATGCCCTGCCTGCTAGCATCTTGTGCTGCCATGATTAGTGCCTCTGTGCTGTCTTTCAGTCCAGCTTTGTTCAGCCACTGGTAGGATTTCTGGATATCAGCCACCTCCTCTATCTGCCGGTGGTACATACCATGCAGGGGGCCTGTCCTTCCATCATGGTTCCTTGTATCCCTCCTCTTTCTTGGGTTTCTGCTGCCTGAGGTATTCACCGAGCACTCGGTCAGTTGGGGCCATCTTCCAGGAAAGCCAGCTTTCCTAGCTGCCTCTTCATGGTTCCCATTCGCCTGCAGGAACCCCAAGTACTTGTAACTGTCCTCTATGTCTGCAATGTTGCCTTCTGGTAGCTCGATCCCCTCAGTTCTGACTACCTTCCCTCTCTTTGTTATCATCCGACTACACTTCTCCAGCCCGAATGACATCCCGATGTCATTGCGTAGTGTGGATCAGTGAATCGATGTCTCGTTCACTCTTGGCATACAGCTTGATGTCATCCATGTACAGGAGGTGGCTGACAACTGCTCCGTTCCGTAGTCGGTATCTGTAGCCAGTCTTGTCAATGATCTCACTGAGGGGGTTCAGGCCTATGCAGAACAGCAGTGGGGACGAGCATCTCCTTGGTAGATCCCACACTTGATGGTGACTTGTGCTATGGGCTTGGAGTTGGCCTCTAGTGTTGTACGTCACATCCCCATTGAATTCCTGATGAAGGCTCTTAGGGTCCTGTTGATCTTGTACAATTCTAGGCATTCCAGTATCCAGCTGTGGGGCATTGAGTCATAGGCCTTCTAGTAATCAATCCAGGCAGTGCACTGGTTGGTCAGCCTGGTCTTGCAGTCTCGGCTGACTGTTCTGTCTACCAGTAGCTGGTGTTTTGCGCCTCTGGTATTCTTGCCAATCCCTTTCTGTGCCCCGCTCATGTATTGACCCATGTGCCTGTTCATCTTAGCCGATATGATGCCTGACAGGAGCTTCCATGTAGTACTGAGGCAGGTTACTGGTCGGTAGTTGGATGGGACCGGTCCCTTCTTGGGGTCCTTGGGGATCAGGACCGTCCGACCTTCGGTTAGCCATTCCAGGTGTTTCTCGTCCACTAGCAGCTGGTTCATTTGTGCTGCCAGACGCTCGTGGAGTG
>NW_005192574.1:0-1467 GCF_000239375.1 Pundamilia nyererei | reverse complement strand
GGGGTGTTGTTGTGATTTGGTGCCTTATAAATAAAACATTGAACTGAACAAGACAGGTGGAGAAGAGAGTACAGGTGGAGCTGGTGGAGACGGAAGAACAGAAGGATACCGACAAGTGTGAAAGGGAAGGTTTATAAGATCTGCTGTGATGGTTTGGAGATGGTGTCACTGATGCAACGACAGGAGGCGGAGCTTAAGATGTTCAGGTGTTCACTGGGAGTGATTAGAAGTGAGTCCATCAGAGGGACAGCTCAGAGAGGCTGAGATGGTTTGGACATGTGCAGAGGAGGAAGGGTGGATATGCTGGACAAAGGATGATGATAACAGAGCGGGAGGAGAAGAAAGCTGCTATGAAAGCAGCTTTGCATGATTCACAGTTCAAAATAATCCTTCTTTGTCTCACTGGGCCTCCGAACAAGCTGTTCGAACCCATTAACATTTAAAACGTTTCTTCTGAATAACTACAGGAGTTTTAAACAGAGGGTGGAGCTTCTGCGCTTCACATGGCCATATTAGGGACATCCCCTCTCTGTGACATCATATAGATCCAAGAGAAGAAAAAAACTGTGATAATTTGAGTGTTTTGTAAGATTTTGGCTCATAGGGATTCCTATACGCTGACCTCAGTATAAGAAACTGGGCCACATTAGATCCACCACTGAAACAGGACATGCATGAGACGTTTTCTTAATCATAAAAAACAGGGCGCACTCTGCAGTTCTGCTCCAATGTGGGTTTAAATCATCAGCATCAGAATAAATAAAAAATGTAAGTCAGACATCTTCCTGAAGTGTTGCCAAAGACCTCGACAGGTGCGCTAATGTGCTGATGTTCTTTCACACATCATTTGGATCTTGTTCCTCTGGCCATTTCAATTACCACACCTGCTCATCTGGCGAGGGCGCCGGTGAACACGGGAGTCGGCGTGCGAGCGTGTTTGTGACAGCGCCCCGGGCGTGTAGGATAAGCCCGGTGTCAAACCAGCAGAGCCAGATGAAGAGATTCCTGTGAAGTGCATACGAATTACTGTGATAAGAGGTTAAAAGGTGCTCTGAGTGTGCACTCTCACTCTGAAGCTCCATTCATGTTGGGTTTACTTCTCCATCACCTGCACTGCTATCTTTCAGATTTGTTTTACTGCTGTTATCATTGATTGTTTTTTATATAAAGTCAACAACCGACTTTATTAGGATGCTGAGTTGAGTCCCTGGTGATACTAAAATGACGAGGAAAGTAATGCTTGTTAAGATTAGTTCCCTCCCGGTGCTGTCACATACACCAGCAGTAACATGTTTCGACACACCTTCTCATTTAATGCTTTTTCTTTATTTTCATGTCTGTTTAAATTGTAGATTCTCACTGAAGGCATCAAAACTATGAATGAACACATATGGAATCATGCGGTAAACAAAAAAATCAAAACATGTTTTATAGACACCCTTTGCTTTGATTCCTGCTTTGCACACT
>NW_005192573.1:0-1467 GCF_000239375.1 Pundamilia nyererei | reverse complement strand
AAACCTTGTCCAGCAATCAGCGAGGCGTGAGGACGTGTAAAAGTAGGAAGGGAGGGTTTCCTCATTAACATTCGGCTTCTTCATTGTTCCCTCTTATTTTTCATTATTCATCCATTTCATAGTGGCAGGGTCGACCGCAGCCCTCATCCTTCCTGATATGGCTTAAATGATACTCCTAATTATGGCATATGGCAGCAGATTTTAACCCTATCTTTGACTACGATCATAAAGAATAGGTAGGGTTGGTAGAGAAGGATTGGGAGTCAGCATTCACAGCTCTTTCTTGATTTCAGTCACACGTTGAAGCCTTGTTCATATAACACTCAGATGGTTGTGTGGATTTACAATAAATCTGCTGTAGAGTTGATCCTTGATTGCAATAGAACAAAGGTGTCAAGAGGTGCATCCTATAAAGACACTCAGAACTACATTAATCAGGCTAATTAAGGTCTTTGAAATGCCAATCAGCGCTTATGTGAGTCTGAATGTCGACGTTTCAAACACAGACGTGAACATGCACTTAGTTTTCTGTTATTCAATGAAAACTTGCGGTGATGCGCGACACATAGGAAGCAATTACCCACAAGATCAAAGGACAACTTAAATGATAAATGGGTTTATTACAGAGAAGATCATCTGCCTCGGCTGGCTGCTTCAAGCCTGATTAGCACGTCAGTCACCAAATTTGTATTTACAGGCTGACAGATGAAAAGTAAAACTTTCATTAAAAGAAAAATGCTCAGGATTTGTCGCATATCAGTCCAATTACCAGCAATACAACATCTGTCAGTGTCATAAACCAAAGTTAATGGCCCAAGACAATTTAATTTGCACAAAACTCCTGATGAAGGTTACGCAGACGGAGAAAATTACATTATGTTGTTTTAAAAAAACCAAAATAAGCCCAAAATGGACAGACACCATCAAACAGCTGAAAAATGTTGGGTACAGCATGAACATAATGATGATTAGCTGACTAAATGGTGCAATGCTTTTAATATTTTATAGGTTTCCAATCAAAGGAGACTGTCTAGAAGCAGAGGCGCTGTAGATGCACTAGGAATGGTTTAAATTACCAAAACCTCTCCCTGCTCTTCTCGTGAAATGCCATGAGAGATGCCCTCGAGTGGATAATTCAGTTTGCAGTGTTTAGTCTCGGCCGCCCTCCCCATCCCTGCATCGGTCTCTTTTTTTTTTTCACCTACATTGCTGAACACAAGCAATTGACCTCTATTAATGTGTTCCAAGTGTCTTGTTCTTACTATGTAGGGGGCTGTAAATTGCAATTATTGGTGAGTAAAGGTCAAACAATCTGGACTTTAGCTTGCAGTGCACTCTCTGTAACAACCTCAGCCAAGCAGAAGGAAAATTCGCTGTGTATTTCTCACCCATTTAACTTCCCAAACTATTTGACTACTGGAAATTTTCATGATTAAAAAAAAACATTTTTTAGCTGAACACAAATAC
>NW_005192572.1:0-1467 GCF_000239375.1 Pundamilia nyererei | reverse complement strand
AGATCTTTGGATGATAACACTGGTGTCAACTACGAACAGGAAGCTGAAGCTACAGTTTACACAGACTCAGCAAAAGTGGGCAGAAACTGGGCAAAGATCTGCTATGAAATTCGAGTTGTACATTCATCTAAAAGACATGAAAGCATGGCTTCATCCTGCTTTGTTTCAACTGTTCAGCCTGGTGATGGCATAATGTTTCAGCGGATATTTTCTTGCCACACTTTTGGCCAACTGTGCATTGTTTAAACACCAAAGACTGCCTGAGTGTTTTGGTGACTGTGACCATGTCTTTATAATCACCGTGAACCCATCTTCTGATGCCTGCTTTCAGCATGATGATGGACCCTATCACAAATCTCAAATGATTTCAAACTGGTTTGGCCTCTAAGAGTTACCAGATCTCAATCCAATGGGGCACCTGATATAACAAGAGATTTGCATCATGAATGTGCAGTCGACAAAACTTTGAGGACCTTCTTGAATCTGTTTCACCAAACAATTAAGGTAGTTCTGCAGATAAAAAGGGGTCCAACCCAATACCAGCAAGGTGTACCCAATAAAATATTGTCCAAGTTTACATTAGTGGTACTTAAAACTTGGCTTTAGAGCATCTTTCATGTTTAGTTTTTGCCAATAAAGTTCAGCTACACGATATTGTAGCTGAACTTTACATGTGTGTCCATCGCATGAGTGGTATTTGTGTCAGCCTATTTTAGACACATGAACAGTTCATATTTTTGTATGTGAAACAAATAAGTCCGTGTGTGTTCAGAGTGCAGGAGAGACTCTGAGGGATCAAACGTCCGGCAAAGCTTTCAGCGAGCAGAACATGGCTGCCACACGGTGTATTTCTGCCACATTTAGCAAATGGACACTAAAGTGCAGCCTTCCGCCAACATCCACCACAGCCTGAACACACACCTCCTCAAATTGTTCCCTCCTCCTGCCTTTGCCTCCTTCTGTCCTTCCCTTCTTTGCTGTTCACTCTTGTCTCCCTTTCCTTTCCCTTTATGCTTCTTCTACCTTTGAATTATTGATATTGAGTAAAATCTGACGTTGTAAACTTTGCGACGATTCACCAAATCGGCCTCCGTTTCTCACCGTGGGGGCCCGCCAAAGGGTAGGCGGTGTCTAACCACACACTTTTAATGTAATTGCCTGTAGGGTTCCTTTTAAATATTTCATTGTCTGCCAGTACAAATTAAAGACATGAGGCTGGAAGAAAAGGTTAGTAGGTTCGCTTGGGGAGAGATTCTCTGCACTTTACCTGTGCCTGCAGGTTTAGAAAAGGGCCTCGCCTCTCATCACTCTCATTTCTTAAAAGAAACAGACTGAGAGAGTGTGGTCTTCTGTCCTTCTGCTTCAATTACCTTTAAGTAATCTGACTATACACTCAAAAGCTGTGCATGTACATCCGGTTGGCCATGTGCTGTGCAGCATGATAGCAAAACAGCTAGCTAAAACAGC
>NW_005192571.1:0-1467 GCF_000239375.1 Pundamilia nyererei | reverse complement strand
AGCTGTGAGAGATAAAACAATCTAAAACAATATGTCCCAAAACAATATGTCTTTGCTGGGAAATTCTAAAAGGATAATTCTAAACTAATCTAACCATAGACAAAGGGCATCTTTGTACATTTAAAAGAAGGTAAAGAAACATAGAATCATTTTTCCTGTAACAACTTTTTTCAAGTAACTTGACCAACACTGGTGATAAACCAATACTGCCTAAGAATTTGTACAAGACTGCCGCTATTTTGAGCCATGGGCTTTGCCATGTCTCCACAGGGGGAATGTTGGCAGAAGTAGAGCAATATTTGTATACTCTAGGATTTAATACTTTTTCAAAAAACTTTTGCAGGTCATGTATGATATGTTGCAAGCACAATTCTCAGGGTACTTTGAGACCTAAGAGAGGGAAATTCCTTAGACCCAGTCACTCATTTCAAGTTATTCACATGGACTTTATAGAGCTGTCGAACTGTAATAACTATAAGTACTGTTTAGTGATAGTGTGCCCTTTTTCAAAGTGGGTAGAAATCGTCCCAACTAGGAAAGCAGATGCCATTTCAGTTGCCAAAGCAATATGCAAGAATATCATCCCAGAACATGGGAGAGACCATATATAGTGATAATGGTTCACATTTTGTAAATGAAGTAATTGAATTAATGGCACAACATCTAGGGATAACACTAAAACATCATTGTTCATATCACCCACAAAGTGCAGGGTTGGTAGAGAGAACTAATAGAACAGTAAAGCTAAGACTTAGGAAGTCAATGGAAGAGACAGGCAGAACATGGTTAGATTGTATAGAATTAGTTAAAATGTACATGACGATTACTCCAACAGAGAATGGTCTGACACCCTTTGAGATTATATATGGCAGACCATTTAGAGTTCCAGTTTTCTGTAGTGATGACAGAAAAGCAGAAGAGGAGAACACATTAGCAGATTGGATGCTTAAAATGTTAAAAAGTAAAGAAGTTATGAGAACAAATAATCTGCCAGATGATTCTGTCTCTCCACAGGAACAGAGCCTGAAGCCTGGAGATTGGGTGCTGATAAAGGCCATAAAGAGGAAGTGCTGGTCTAGTCCACGGTGGAATGGTCCTTATCAGGTGCTGCTGATGACGCCTACAGCAGTGAAGATTGCTGAAAGAAACACTTGGATACATCAAGCGCACTACAAGAAGGTAACACACTTCCTGGCCGACACTGGGTGATGGTGAAAAGGCCAAGTATACAAAGGGGGGAGTATATCTCTAGGACCTCTCGTCTCAATCCTGGTGAAGAAACCAACGGATCCTGAACCCAACTTGAGTGGTGCCACTCAAGAACGTGGTCACACACTGGACTTGGTTTTATCACATGGTTTATCTGTCCAAAACGTACTTGTCGAGGATGCGGTGTTCTCTGACCATATGCCTATTTTATGTGATATTGTTCTTTTTAATCCTGTTCTTAAGCGTGCTGTACCTGCT
>NW_005192570.1:0-1468 GCF_000239375.1 Pundamilia nyererei | reverse complement strand
CTCTCCCCCTCCTGCAGTCCCACAGTCTCCTGTTTTCCCAATGGCCACATCGACACCTCATGTTCCTGCGAGAGACAAAACTGAACCCACCAACAGTACCAATCCGTTCCTGCCCAGCAACCCATTTCAACCTACAAATCCTTTTCTCCCATCTCACTCACTTGAGCTCAGCAGCACTTCCAGAGTGATTGCGGCAGCTTTACATCACGCAAAACTGGAGCCTCCTGCTGGGGACGGCAAAGTGCAACCTGAGGACTGGTTAAATGCAGTTGGCACATACAAAGCCTCATTGAACCTAACCGATGGGCAATTGCTAAACGAACTGCCACACTTTCTTGCAAAAGAGCCCGGGAAATGGTTCAAGGCACTGAGCTCCCACATCACATCATGGGCTCAATTCTGTCAACTGTTTAAGACAGTTTTTCTGCCCTCCGACAACCAAGAACGCATCCTGAGAGGAATTTTAGATCGTGTTCAGGCTCAGGACGAACCACTCCCAACCTTTGTTGCCCACATGTTGAGTGAGTTTGACAAACTGAAGAGTCCTCCGCCTGAAAAAGACAGAATCGACCTAATTAGTAAACATGCTCTTGAAAAATACAGAGTTGCCCTGTATGGCGCTAATGTCACTTCTGTAATGGACCTGCTGCTACGTGCTCATGAGCTTCATTCAGTGCTTGGACCACAAAGACCACAGCCTGCTTTATGTAGCAAAGACAACTATAAGCCTGAACCTTACTGCTTCAAATGCTCTCAGCCAGGGTTCACCACACGCACCTGCCCAAACTGTAACACCCGACCTCATTTGCCACAACGAGCCTCGAACACCGCTAGTCATGGCCCAGTCCAGCCATTGCCGGCACCTGGCCCCTCTGACCCTGGCCATGAAAAGGTGGAATTAAGCAGCACCACATCCCAGCCACAATACAGGCGGTCGGGAAACTACAGGGGGGGGAGGACATTTCACAGAGGCCAACCTTCCCCCAGTTACTAACGGAGCCTCACACGCCCGATTCACTACAGGGTGGACACAGTCTTGGACACTTGGAAGACAATTTTTCACAAGTCCACTGGAATACCCCACTAAGAACGAAAGTGAACTTCAATGCTTCATCTGTGGATGCTACCCTCGACACGGGTGCTTCCCTCTCGGCTGTACGAACAGATCTCATTCAAGTAAATGACTCTCACCCTAGAAACACAAGTGAGTGGAATGGTCCTGCAGTTAACCTCGCCAATAATGCTCCCTGTATCCCTGACGGTGTTATTTGGCTCAATATTGGATTCATGAACAAGAACTTTTACCAGCGTTTTGCAATAATACCAGATTTGTCCTCTCCTTTCATTCTGGGAATGGATTTTATGGCAAGAGCTTCTGTTTCTATTCACATTCCCACTAGAACCGTCTACATTGAGGACATCCCCTGCCCACTCGCAGACGATGAAGAGGACCTTCAAAATGATTACT
>NW_005192569.1:0-1468 GCF_000239375.1 Pundamilia nyererei | reverse complement strand
TGGACAAAGTTTGTGTTTTTTCCATTGTTTAAGCACTGCTTCCAGCCAAGAGTGATGCCATATATGCCACATAGCTGCAGAAAAGGCACACATTGTTATCTTTTTACAAAAAAAAAACAGCTGAACATGAGAGGTTTTTGGACAAAGTTTGTGTTCTCCATTCTTTAAGCACTGGTTCGAGCACCGTTTAAGTACCGGCACCGTTTCAAAAGTACCGATTTGGCACCGGTATCGGATAAAACCTAAACGATACCCATCCCTACTCCTTGTAGTTATTATTGTCCGCTGTCTCTCTTGCACACTGTCTTTTGTCCTGTCTTCCTCCTCTGACCCAAAACTGGTGAAATGAAGAAACCCATCAAGCTAAATGAGTCCTAGCCTAAACCTAGCCCGTCTGACTTTGGAAGCAGGTAATGGGTACCTGCAGGCCAATCAGCACACAGCTCGAGTGGTGGCTGAAACATGCAACTGAGGATAAAGTTAGGTGGTGAAAGGAATACTTTGAAGATGTGGTAGAGATGTGGTCTGTGGCTCTGCTGCAGAGGAAACATGGTCCTGGGGTTAGTGCCAGGGAGCCTGCCAGAGCAGCTGGGACTAATCTCCTGATGATGTCCCCTATATTTAGTAGCCCATTGAGACCAGAGGAAGCAGGGATGAGCAGGATATATCAATATTATTGTTAATATTGTTGTTTTGTTGCTGTGGAGACCAATAAATGGACTCTTGTCCATAAATGCTGCCTGTGTGTCCTTAAGGCCCTTCTAGGACCGCCTTAATGCCAACTGACATGGTTTCGGCAGAGAAAGCAGAGTCCAGGGATGAGGGGGGCAACTAGCTCTTCACTGGGGGCGAGGTCACTAAGGTAGTTAAACATCTCCTTGGTGGCAGGGCTCCTGGAGTTTCTTAGGCTATGGATGTCAGGGCTGTCTTGCGTGACATGTCTCTGCAACATCACATGGCAACCAGGGGCAGTGCCTCTGGATTGGCAGACTGGGGCATTATAATAAAAAGTAAAAATACAAAAAGTCAGACAGAGATGATTATGACTGCAACAGAGATGAATAGAGGGAAGTGAGAAGCATTTTGATGGTTCCAGTCGTGAAGAAAGGGGATCCGAGAGTGGGCATAGAGGGAATCACACTTCTTAGCGTGCCTGGGAAGATTTTTACCAAAGTACTAAAAGGTTTTCAGTTAATTTAATATTACATTCGGGAAGAACACTATAGACAAAACACACTGACAGGAAATGTTCCCTCTAAGCTGCCCGCGTGCGCAATTGCGCAGAGTAGGTTACTTTACGGTCTCTGCGCAGAAAAAAATCCACGTTGCGCACAAATTTTTTTTTACCTGAGTTGAAATTAAAATTAAAATTTTAACAATTCTGTTTTGCAGTGTTAGTCAGTAAGTGACTGGCTGCTCCAGTATGGGATTAGAACGATGCCACCTTATCCCATAGTCCAGCCAATGA
>NW_005192568.1:0-1469 GCF_000239375.1 Pundamilia nyererei | reverse complement strand
TACTCATTTCTAATCTTGTCTATCCCACTCTACCCTCCCTGCACTACTGCTTCAACTCTCTTGTGCTCAGTCTTTTATCTTTTGCATGGTTGACCTCAGTTAGTTAAACACGCTGCTTGCCGATCATCACCACTTTTCTCACCCTAACGTGAACAATTCTTTCCTATAGCTTCATGGTATGGTTAGTCAACTTTATCCCTCTGCAGTTGCTATAGCTCTGCACATCACCATTGTTCTTGCATACTTGTACTATTATACTTCTCGATTCTTAAGGCATCCTCTCATTCTCCAGGATCGTGTTAAGCAATCTGGTTAAACAGTCTGCTGCATCTCTCCTAGACATCTCTATACTTCCACAGGTATTTCTACTCTTCATCATCTTCACAGCTGTCCTTTGCTCCGTAATAATCATTCTCATAACTTCAAAATTCATTCTCATAACTTTCCCCTATATGTCCTCCTCTCTCTCTCATTTGTGAGCTCCTCTTTCCATCTTCTTAACATACACACCTTTCATATTTTGTCCTAAAGAACACAAAAAACCTTTAGCAACAACCTAGATCTTTGTGACTATTTTTGTGTCTCCACATCTAACACTGCGACAGCACTGCCAATCTGGAAATAGAAGAAATCATGACCAGCCTTAAGCAAAAAGAAACAAAGTGAAAACACAGAATAACTGAAATAACAATGGGAAAAGAAAATCTCATACACAGTCAAAGATTGGCTAATCTGAAAAGAAGATAAAGGGTTATTTATCGCAAAATTCAAAATTCTCTCCATTTTGATAAATGCAAGCAGAAAGCCCTGCTCTGCAACTGGGCTGTAGCCATGGAAACCCACTATCTATATCCTTTGAAAAGAGATTATTTTTTCACTCCTGCCTTCAGTTAATTGTGTCACTGAACCATTCTGATTACACAAAATGACCAAAGATCTGCTCTTTAAAATGCAGTTGGTACATTTTAAAATTGCAAAAGTATTTTTTTATAAATGTCATGTTGGCTATAACATTTAGTGCAGACTGATGTGACCCATCTCAAATCATTAATTTATCAGGACTGAAACTCAGGATTTACTTTTCACCAATCATACTGACTTTTGTAATACAGTTCTTGTTGAAATGTGTATATTTCCTGTGCACATGGATGACTTTGCAAGGAGGCATGATTTTTGACTGTTATTCATCTTATTATGGAAAATGCAGTTTTGTACTTTAGTAGTTCGAGCTATAACGTAACATTCTCTTGGAAGCAGACAAATGTATCAAAAGTGGTTATATCTGAGTTTAAAAAGCACAAACCTTAAAACTAAAGTTACCCAGGCGTTAAAAAAAGAGGAGAGCTATGACAGACATTAGACAGGCACACTACAAATTCTTTGACAGCCTCTGTAACACATTCATAGTGTTTCGTTGGCATCTTTTAAATGAAAAGTGCCACAAACAGAGTTGGAACAAATGATAAAAA
>NW_005192567.1:0-1470 GCF_000239375.1 Pundamilia nyererei | reverse complement strand
GGGGTTAGAGAATGGGGGTGTGTGTGTGGCGGAAGAGAGGAGAGAGTCAGGGGTTGTTGCTGGAGAGCCCGCTTTTTCCCTGTTGTTTTGGCGTTGGCTACGGCCCACAGTAGCCCGTGTTACTATTCTGAATAAACACCGGTAACCGGAACGCTGATCGTCTGTGTCTTCTGTCGGAGGGACGCTACACTGGTGTCAGAAGTGAAAGTGAAGCTTTCGCCTCCTGAGTTATCTGCGCTCGTGTCGCCCCGACTCACGGCATTGGCTGTGGACGCTGGAGATTTTTGCGGGACTTTGCGGAATGCTTCCGATGAATTACTCCAATATCAAGCGAGAACCTACATCAGAAGCTCACGGACACGACTACTCCGCCAGGGACCGGGAACAAACGACAGCGGATATGGTGAGAGAAGCCGGCTTTGCATCCTCTCACCGTTCGGGTGGCCGACAGAGCTCTTTGGGGACTTCTACAGCGGCTGGGGGTGTGGAGAAAGACATGGATCTCCACCCTGTGATGAAATGAGGACTTGGGTTGGCAGCTGCTGGTATGCTCCATTAGTTGTGAATGGACTATGCTGCTCAGCCCTGGTGGATGCCGGGTCTTCAGCGACAGTTTTAAAACCTGATGTGGTGGGAAGGGGGGATCGCATCCTCCTACCATGGGATCGCATCCTCCTACCATGGTGAAGCTACGGACTGTGACGGGAGAGCAGGCCCCCATGCTAGGGGAAGCAATGCTCACCCTGAGTGTGGGGAGGACGTCAGTCCGCTGCTCGGGCTGGATGTACTCAGGGCACTGGACTGCGTTATTGACACAAGGGGGGGGGGGGGCTCTCGTTCCCTGACGGTGGTGTTGTTCAGATGTTGAGGCGGCCACCCCAACCTGATCACCCTGTAGCCCATGCCCTTTCTGAGCTGGCAGCTGACTCCTCCCCGGATCTGACTGGTAGTCCAGCCGCCCCCAAGGACCCACTTACACTGACCTCAACTGCACCCCATGCTGCTTCATGCCCTCCCCTTCTCCCTAAGGAACCGCCGGACAAGGGTAGGAGAGTTTCAGCTGTGAGGGGGGTGTGGGAGGAGAACTGCAATGGACTGACTGCTAGCAAGCAGGGCCTGTTCTGGCAGCGGCTGCTGGACTTCAAGGACTGCTTCTCCTTCTCAGAGGATGATATGGGCCACACTGACCTCATTCAACATCATATCAATACTGGAGATGCACAGCCCATTCGGATGAGGCCTAGACGCCTCCCCCTGGCCACACAGGTTGCAGCACAGAGGGCTCTGTGAGAGATGCAGCGTGCTGGACTCATTGAACCATCCACCAGCCCCTGGGCCTCCCCGGTTGTTATGGTTCCAAAGAAAGTGAAGGATGACTGGCGGTTCTGCGTAGATTTCCAGCCTTTGAATAAGGTGACAAAGAAGGACCCATATCCTCTACCGCGTATAGATGAGACCCTTAACACTGTG
>NW_005192566.1:0-1471 GCF_000239375.1 Pundamilia nyererei | reverse complement strand
ACCTTTGGGGTCATTAAAGCATTTGGTGTATTCTACGTTGAGATACATCGATACTTTGAAACCACAGCAACAGGTACATCGTGGATCACCTCTATTGCGGTGGCTACCATTCACATTGTAGGTAACTATCAGCAAGTTTTTAATCTTAAGCATGTCCGTATTTAATACAAGCGTATGGAAGCGAGTGTGGTGAGAGTAGACATCGGAGCATCCCGACACATTTTCCTATTTTGACAGTATTATCTCGATGCGTTTACCCTTTAGATGCCCTCCACTTTTTAAGTTGTGGCCACCAGGTGTCGCTCTTCTACAATTTAAAAAATGGTTAAACATTTGACACCCGGTTCTTTTCATGCTGAATGAATTCTTCTGCATTAATCACAAAACTACCAGGAGAGTACTCAAAATAATAAGATATAATTTTGAACCCAACTGTTAGGATAGTTTGGTTATATAAATGATATAGCTGGACAATAAAGGACACTCTTAAGTCGACGATTAAAATTCTAAGCAAGTTACAGAACAGATTAAAAAGCATCTGTTATACTATGAAGTGTGTAAATGTTGTTATGGAATCAGTTATATGAGTATGTCCTATGTGTCCATTTGCAGCTCCAGTGGCATCTGCACTCAGCGCACGATTCAGCCATCGTGCTGTAGTGATAACGGGGGGTCTGATGTGCAGCTTAGGAGTTGTATTTGGGGCTTTTGCCAATAACCTCACTGAACTCTACTTAACAGTAGGGTTTCTAAATGGTAGGTGATACAATGCACACAAAACCAACCGAAAACACAACACAGAAAATATCATATTTGCTGTTTTTCTTTGCTGCAGGATTTGGCTACGCTTTAACGTGGACGCCCACAGTGACCATGCTGGGCTATTACTTTGAGAAGAGGCGCCCGGTGGCAAATGCCTTATCCAGCTCAGGAGAATGCATTTTTACCTTTGTCCTCACCCCTTTATTTCAGCTGCTGATTGACAGCTTCTCTTGGAGAGGTGCTCTGCTGATCTTAGGGGGTCTGCAGCTTAACTTGTGCGTAAGTGGGATGTTGTTGAGGCCCCTGAAAGCCACCAAAGATCCTACTAATGGCAGTGGGATAAAAGCTGCAGAAGAAAGCTTGGAAATCAGATCAGTCTCTAAAGAGGACTTGGATGAGGTCAAGTCCAGCTGCCATGTAGGGAAAGAGCTGGAGGATGCTGATGAGTGGAGAGTGGAACTATGTTTTGAAGATCCCAGTGACAAACATGATATGACTGAAGAATCAACCAGCAGAACTAAGTGGACTGAACTAAAGAACAAAATTCTTCTGTATGTAGATTATACCCTCATTACAAATGCTCAGTTCATGATCTACTCTATGTTTGGGGTGTTTGCTGCTCTGGGTTTCTTTGCCCCAGCTCTGTTCCTGGTTCCCTATGCCCGCAGTAAAGGGATCGAGGAGTACCAGGCAGCTGCTCTTATGTCCA
>NW_005192565.1:0-1471 GCF_000239375.1 Pundamilia nyererei | reverse complement strand
TATTATAGTTCTGATCATTTATCAGTACTGACACTGTGAGACTTCATCAGAGGTGTGAGCATCACAGCAGATGTCTTTGTGTCAAAGTAACTGAGGATAAAACAAAAAAACATGAAGGAGATTTTCCTGACTTTTTATAGCAGATAACCTAAAAAATATTCAGCAGTAGAACAAAAACTGAAGAAACAGGAAAGGTGAGTAAAAGCTTTCTACTAAACATCTAAAATGCTCGGCTGTGCTTGATCATATATACTTTAAGATCAGTAAATATCCAAATGAAATGCTGTCAAAACAAGTCATCTATGTTTTATTATTCCCAGAAACACTCGTGTCCAAAATGACACCCTTCAGCTAACTGCTGTTTGGAAATCACATTGTTGGCGCAAAATATATTTTATGCTGTCAAACTGTTTCTCTGGCATTTTTCATAGATTTGACTAAAGAAATGAAAACAAATGATGTTTATGGAACATCCCTGTATTACGTCCTTATTTTATGCTTGAATGATTCACAGGCTAGAGTTACACGACTTAAACTGCCATTACTGTTATTATTTAATTTGTTCTAATCTTTATTTATCCTGGTTTTAAACTCTTTCCCTGCAGGCACACTGAAAATGGTGTTGGCTATTTTGCCTGGTAAGAGTACTGAGTGCAATGTTGTTTAATTAGTGTGTTATTAGTCAGTTATCGGAGACATTACAGAAAGTTTCCCAGATAAAAGTCGAGTGATACTCCTGATTCATTGCTAATCAGTATATGTTACAAACTCTCCATCGTCCAGCCCTACAAACAAGTCTCAGGTCCAGAGCAGGCTCCACTGAGAAAAGCTGTTCTGTTATTTATTTCATGTGAAAATACAAATCATGAAGCCACTAATTCTTCAAACTCCAAGTCTAGATTTTGTCTCGCTTCTCTCAGGCTCAGCAAGCAGCAGCGCTTCCTCTTGTGGTTTCTTTTCGTACGCTGCCGTGCTTAACTTAGAAAATGCTCCTTTTTTTATTTACAGCAATTATTTCTAGGCACCTTTTCGGGTGAAGCCATCCTGCTGCTTCTGTTCCCTCAGTGGTCCTGACCTCCGCCAACCTTCCTCTCCTCCTCAGGTATGTCACCTCCACCTGTGAGCTGCGAAATACAAGACGAGACACGGGATTAGTTATTCCTACAGTTCTTGGACAGTGACGCCATTTTTGGGTTTTGTACATCGTTTAGATGAAACGTTAACATGTGACTGAAGTGCAAAGTTACAACTTTTATTTAAGGCGTTTACTTAAACTGTGACATGAGGCGTCTCTCATTGTCAGAGGCTCAGAAGTCACTGGATAGCTGACAGCAGTCTAATGTTGAGGCGAGGCTTGTTCACCTGGTATGTCATGATACAGGCAGCAGGTAAAAACCCTTTGTACTTGTAGCTGTTCACTGTGGTTTTAAACACCCACAGGTCATTTAATCTGGAACGCATCAGCCGGTGA
>NW_005192564.1:0-1471 GCF_000239375.1 Pundamilia nyererei | reverse complement strand
TAAGTAGTAAGCATTGGATTAGTATCAGTCATGGACCTGGGTCTGGTGACCAAGGGTTCTTGTGTTTTTTGGGTTTGTTTATATTTCTGGGTTTGGGGTTTATCTTGGGCTGGCAGTCCTCGCTCATTGCCCTGTCCATGTGTCTGTTTAGCATGCTTTGCTGTTGCGTTTTGTCTTTGCTCCTCTCCCGGTCTCCTGTTTCCCTGTTTATGTGTGTAGGTGTTTAGACATGTGTGTGTATCCAGAATTCCATTTTCATGCATTATTTGACTGGGAAGTGTTGCTGCGCTGATATCAGCCACACCTGCTGCTCATCAGCCTTGCCATCTGTAGCTGATTGCGATTGTCAGTGGCCTCCCTACTTAACTGTCTGGCTGAGCTTCAATCAACACTGGATTGTTGAGTTCACTTGCTAGTACAGCCCTGGTTAGCTACTAAATGCTTTGTGTACACATAGCTTGCCAGATCAACTAATGTGTGTTTTCTTCCTAAGAGTTGGGAAAGGAGTTTGTCACGGGAGCGGAGCCACTGTACAGATTTGGAGTTGGGGTTTCACGATACGTGCCACAGACACGAGCACTGTGTGGGATTTTGGGCCGTTCCCTGTTCCTGCTCCAGGGGCAACAGTGCTCCAGCCTTTCCCTGCAGCCGTACCAGTGCCTTGGGTGAGGGTGGCTGGGGCTCAGCTGGTCCTAGCTCCAGGTATCAGGCCAGCTGAGGCTCTGCTAGTTCAAGCACCCATATTTCTTCCTCGGGTGGGGACAGCTGATGCTCAGTCATTGCTAGTACCAGTCCCAGCTCCAAGGGTGAGGGCAGCCGCAACCCGGCCTTCACTCCTCGGGTAGGAGTGGTTGGTGTCCGGTCTGCTCCAGCACTGGTTCTGGTTACCAGGGTGAGGCCAGCTGAGGTGCAGTCGACCTCTGCACCTGTACAAGTCCCCTCGGGTAGAAGCAGCTAGTGTTCAGCAGGTGTCTGCACCCATTCATATCTCTGTTGGAGGCCCAGGAGAGCCTGTCCAGCCACTCCTTTCACCAGCTGGGGGCTCAGGAGAGCCTGTTCAACCACTGCTGGCCCCGCGGTCGGCATCCAGACCTGCTTCATCCCTTCCATTGGTCACTTGGCCAGCCACCTCAACTGTTTTGTTTTGGACTCTGTTTTCTTAGATTGCAACCAGCCTTCAGAACTGTTTTCACCATGTGCTTGAACTTTTGCTCTTGGGTTTTGGTTTTTTGAGTCGGTGTATTTTTATTTTTAATGAGTGTTTTGGTATTATTATAATTTAAGTTTAACTAGTTAGTTCTAAGATCATTCTTACTATGTCTCTGAGGTTGCTTGTGATCACTTTAGTTTCTTAGGTTCCCCTTGTGTCTTTGTCCTCTGTGTCCCTCTCTGTGTGTTTGTGTGTGTCTGTGATGGACCGAGCAGTGAAGGAAACTTAGGCACAGGTTAAAGTCCAAAAAAATGATTTTTT
>NW_005192563.1:0-1472 GCF_000239375.1 Pundamilia nyererei | reverse complement strand
TTATTTGGTGTCTTTTTGGCCATCTCTGCCTGAATCGAATGTGAAAGCACATCCTCATCTGTGATTGCGCCACGTCTATTCCCATTTCTCTACATGTCCATCTTTGTTTGACTGGCGGCCGGTTCGCCTTGTTTCCGTGCAGCAGCAGCGTATATAAATGAATGCTTACTGAGGCACTTGCGCACACTCCTCGTGCGTATGCGAGCGAGCACTGGACTGGCCGCTTTGGCCTCAGCCACAGTGAGATTGATGCAAAACACCACACGAATGGGCAGGTGGCAGCTGCATCAGGAAACTGGTCCACAGCAGGCCAAAAGACCATGTGCTCGTGGTGCCCGGATACGAGGAGACGATCAGGTGGGCACTGACGGCTAGCTGGGTGGTAGCCCAGAAAGTGGTGGAGAGCAGGTGGAGGCCGGGGAGGAGAGGAGGAAGGAATTAAAAGGTGAAAAAGCATGCCCCTTTAGAGGAGTTTGACTTTTTACTCCCCCTCCTACCCAAGCATTTATTATTCAGTTTTCCATTTGTCTTCAGCGCCGTGCATGTTGACACTGTTGTCATTCAGACTGACAACGCTGTTCATAAGATCCCCCATAGGATCATCATCTGAGTGCACGGAGCCATCTGGAGAAGCAGGTTGTCTATTTTTTATTTTATTTTTATTTTTTTACAGGAACTGAAGAAGAAATCCTCACTTTCACTTTACATAGGGCCAGATGTTTCATTTGTTTTGAATTTCTTTCTTTCCTGCTTTGCTTTTTCCTTCTGTTCCTTTTCTTTTCTTTCTAGGAACTGTCAGCTGTGTCCAAAATCAATCCCCCGGTCTCTCATTCACTAATAGAGGACTCCACAGTGAGCAAGCTGTTGGCCATTTTTGGCCCGTCTTTATTTTGCATCACTGCAGGTATAGACTCCTGCAATGGTCAGTTGTGCAGCCATAAGATGTATTTTACACTGCGCTGTAAAATCGTTAGTAGATAGCCGTATAGATGCTTCTTTCTCAAAAACATTCAGATAAAATATGGAGGATTTATTACATATGTTTACCTGTATGTTTAACTGAGTATTTCACCTCCACCTGCTTATTGCCATTAAAATCTGTGCCAGGCACTGAGTTTCTCCTCTCATATCATTTCTGGGGGCCGTGGCAGAGCACCTGTCTGAGGACTCGTTTCAGTGCAATCCTTTTCTCCAAATCAGCCGCACAGCTCGCACACGACCCTCTCTCCACACAAATACTTAACTTCTTTTTTTAAGTAGATTTAAATACTTCTTGGCTCCCCCCCATGTGCTCCCCTAGCACAGGTGGAACTAGCCCTCTCCACTTCTAATCCCTTAAAATGTCAGGCAGAAATGGGACGATGCTCCTCGTCTGAGTATCTGTGGAGTCAGCCGTCAGACGTCTTAAAATAGTTTTCAGCCTATAACAAACTAAGAATGTTGTGCAGTCTAATTACACTCAACACTTTGGG
>NW_005192562.1:0-1472 GCF_000239375.1 Pundamilia nyererei | reverse complement strand
GGTGGTTACAGGAATCCCGCTTAACTAGATGAAATAATCATCACAGCAGACAATCAAGAAATAAATCGAAGAAAAGACAGACCTCATTCTGGGGCGGAATTTGACAGATTTCATGCAATAAAGAGAGAATAAATTGTTGTGTCTTGGTCTTTATTTGAAATTCTTTACCATGATTTGCAGGTTTGCCCCCCCCCTCAGTAAACTACAAAAAAATTAAACTAAAAAAATTAAAGATTAAACTTGGATGAAGCTCCAGCTGAAGCGTTTGTGAGGTGGAGATGGGGGGGGAGGTGGGTTGCATGAATGGGAGTCTGAAAGCGTGAATGACGGAGAGTTGAGATTTAAACCACATGGAGTGGAGGCTGATTGGCTCAAAGAATGTGGGCAAGAAGGTGACTGGATTAGAGTAATGATGTCAGTACTTAGTTTGACAATGTGGGAACATTGCTATGTAATGTGACATTTTGATTTGTACATATTTGAAGAAATAAACAACAATTAATCCAATATTTTGAGTGATTTCATGTTTTGATGCACAGTGTGTGTGGATGTGAGAAGTTCATACATATTAAACAAAATTAAGAATCAGAAGGTTGATGGTTAAATAAAGCAAACAAAACTGCATATCGTTATTGACATATAATAATTTTAAGAGCTTGGTCAACCTTTGGAATGGCAGGCTTCTAGTCACATGAGACATGCAGGTGCATTTATTACACAGGCATGTGATCAACAACTGGGGTCTTATAAGAAGGGTAACTGTAAGGTTTGTTGAGTCAGAGAGAAGAAGAACGACGAAAAAGATCTACTGAAACAGCAACCCAGGTAAAAAATTAAGACATTTGGCAAATATGCTGATTTCTTGAGCATATGAGTTTAATATGCATCTGGATTAATACTTTATGATTGTCTTTTAAGCTAAAGTTTTCATTCTTTGTTCTTAGCTTGAATCAATGTACATATATGTTAAATCTAGCTGCAGTTCTGATTCATCTGATAATATGAATGTTCTTTTAAACTCTATATTTTTCTTTATAAATTGGATTAAAAGTATCATTTATCATTAATCTGTTTCTACTAGTTACGTTCATTGCATTCATACATGACCCAGTTCCTATGTACAGAAATGTATTTGCAACATTACTGCAAAACACATGTTGGTTATAAATAAAGGAAATGGCCTCTTTCCTTTTTCCCTTTCCTTGTAACGCTCCACTGAGATGTGCTTTTGTGTGCATGTAAACAGTTTCCTGGTCACCTCCTATGATCACTGATGTCTGTTTTGCAGGATGAATCCGCTGTTCCTCCTCTCTGCAGTGGTGATGGTGTCCACCACTTGGGCACACCCTCACCACTCCCTTCTCTCCTCTGAGATGGTTGATTTTATTAACAAGGCTAACACCACCTGGACGGTGAGACCATGCAATCAGTTTTTATGGATATTTCCACATCTTAGGAAGCTGTTAACAACC
>NW_005192561.1:0-1472 GCF_000239375.1 Pundamilia nyererei | reverse complement strand
TGGCACTTTATTTTTAAGTCTGACCAATTTTGGCCAGGGGTATTGTTTTTGCTTCTGTTTTGAACTGAAATGTAGTTTAAATGCTTTCCCCCCATAAATTAAAAGAGTTATTAAGAGTTTGAGTTTACAATATTCATGTCCATGTCTATTATTTGATTTTATCGCTCACTAAAACCCTATAAATTAAAAAATACTGTTACACTTTGGGGGAAATTTTCTTATAATAATAATAAACTTTATTTATAAAGCAAACCTAAAAACCAGGGGTATACCAATGTGCTTAACAAGTAAACATAGAGAATAAAAAAGAGGTAAATAGAAATAGGACCAAACAGATCGCTGTCACTGATGCATAGGAGAAGCAGCAGATACATATAAAACATAAAAGTACATAATGTAAAATCACAAGTGAAATGTTAACTAGAAGGAAAAGCAAGGTTGAATATTGTTGAATTGTTTCAAGGTTGAATAAGGTGTGTTTTCTTGTGCGATTAATCACAATTAATTAATTACAAAGCCTCAAATTAATTATATTAATTTTCTTAATCGAGTCCCACCTCTAATAACAACATAAATTTGATTTCCACTCTAAATTACTCAACACACAGACATTAATGTTTAAACCGTTGGAAACAAAAGTGAGTATACCCGTAAGTGACAATATCTAAATTGTGCCCAAAGTGTCATTTTTTTGAGTGGGTACGATTAATTTCCAGCACTGTCTTAAGGAAGGCTTGCTTCACCTGCGTGGGGAGCTCCTTTCACTGCATGTTGTCTGTTCACAGCAAAATCTTACAAATGCAAGCAGCACACCTCAAAGAACCAGGTGTGAAAGTCAACAAACTGAAAGCAGTGTCAAGGAGTGAGATTTAGAGACAAGGTAACTAGGTCCAATGTGCAGTGAAAATCAGGCTGAGCAGTACAGAAATCTAAATGTTAACGTAATGTGATTGCTGGAAAGTAAAGTTTTGTCATAGGTCTTTCTGTCTGATTGTACTGTGTATTACAACGAACAAAGACTATACAAGACCACTCACGTATCCCACTCAACAAGCGAGAGCCAATAGGAGCAGCAGATTCCAGTACTAGAAAATTAACTCATGGATTCAAACTTCTCTTTTCATTTTCCATTTTTGCTGTTCTTGAAGCAAAGGCAGGTATTCTTACACACAGTGTTTACAGAACAAATCTGAAATGTACTCAACATGTCTCCTGCTGCTGTGGTAACAGCTTGTTTTGTTGTTCTACCAGAGAGAGCAGCTACAATGAAAGCTTGTTTATTTACTACTGTCACAGTACTGGGTCATGTGCCTTCAGTTACTCTGTTTTTTACATGTAAAAACAGAAGCTAATGGCACAAAGGACGGTTCCAGATAGATTTCCAGACTACAATCTTGGACTTCAATTATCCGGTACCTTTACCCTCAGGTCAGGCAGCCATTCTCCTTGAGTTGGAGTCTGTTGGCGTTCTC
>NW_005192560.1:0-1472 GCF_000239375.1 Pundamilia nyererei | reverse complement strand
ATGTCCAATAACAAACCCCAAATAGAACAGCAATGATACAATGATAACAGCCTGAAGGGCAGTGTCCACAAAACAGGACTCATGAAACATGGCAAACCTTTAAGGTAGTTAACTCAACCAGGTAACAGCAGTATTGGTTGCCGCTGAAAACATAAGTGCAAAACAGCAACAATACAACATTCCCACTCCCCAGTCCTTCCTTCTGTCCCATCACCCCAATGTCTATAGATCCAGCCTGCTGACTGGCTTGCGTACCCGGCCGCACCTCGTGCGTAGCAGAGTCGGTACGTCAGCGTGAGTGGGTGCGAGCGTTGGGGCAAGACTAGGGGCCAAATGTGGGGTCTCTGGAGTGGACGCACCAGCGCACTGAGGTGGTGGCTCCTCAGCGTCCACAGTGGGTGTTGGAAGGGGTTGTGGCATAGCCCGTGGAGATGGTTCGAGGCGGAGATGGCGGCGGTTCCGTCGCAGCATCGCACCTTGGGGTGTGGCAACGAGATAGGACCTCGGAGTGACGCTCTCCTTGGAGATGATGGCCGGTGTTGCCCAAGCCTTCTCCTGGTCCAGCTTAGTTAGGACAGCATCCCCTGGATGAAGTGGAGGTAGGGGCTTAGCACCATGGCGGCGGTCGAAGTAGAACGCCTGCTTGGCCTTCTGGCCAGCATCCCTTCGTTTAACTTCTCTTTTGTTTGGCCATTTAGGTTGAAGATTCTTCTCCAAGGTAGGCAGGGTTGTCCTGATCCTCCTCCCTATAAGAAGTTCCGCTGGGCTGAAGCCTGTAGTGGCACAGGGAGTAGACCTAAAGCACATTAGCGCTATCAGTGGGTCGTCGTGCCGGAGGATTTTCTTTGCAGTCTGTACTGCCTTCTCTGTGGGTGGTGGGGACTAGACGTTATGTGGGCGAAATCCATCTCTCTCGCGAAGGCCTGGAACTCAGAGCTGGAAAACTGAGGGCCATTGTCACTCACCACCACGTCAGGGATCCCAAACCTAGCAAAGGTCGACTTCAGTTTCTGAACAACTTGGCCGCTGGTCGTGGATGGTAGGTGAAGTATTTCCAGAAAACGTGAGTAGTAGTCCGACACAACGAGGTAATTATTCCGGTTGTGGTCACAGAGATCCAGGGCTATCCTTTGCCATGGACGATCTGGCAAAGGTGTGGAGATGAGCGGCTCCTTTGTCTGTGTTGGCCTCTGGGCCAGACATGTGTGGCACTGCAGCACTACATTCTTTAACTCAGTGGAGAGCCCCGGCCACCACACAGATGAATTAGCCCTATCCCTGCACTTGGTGAGGCCTTGGTGCCCTTCATGTAGTTTGTGTAGAATGGCTGTTCTCTGCAACTTTGGAATGACGATTCTGCAGCCTCGTATAACCAGGCCGTCAGCCTCTGATAGCTCGTTTTTCACTTTCATGTACGCTTTAATGTTCAATGGCACACTAGCTCCGTGTGCAGGCCAACCCCTGCGAATGTA
>NW_005192559.1:0-1472 GCF_000239375.1 Pundamilia nyererei | reverse complement strand
AGCCCACTCACTATAAACATCATGTAAGAAATAAGAACTACAATGGGATCATTGATGGAGCTGGACTGTTGTCAGAGTGCAGCTTAGAGGAGATTCTGAGTTTAGCAAAACCTCCTCATGGCTTAAAAAGTCTAACAAGTGTTAAGATTTCCTGTGAATGAATGCAGGAGTTAATGGGATCAAATCGTTATTTTGATATTTTCTGCACAGTGTTGAGTGCAGCTGAGTTTATTACCGTTACTCTTATAAAATGATTCTCATAGTTTGGACTCCTTATGCTCCTCTACACCATCTTTCAGTCTACAGAGCACCACTTCACTGTGATTATGTGCAGGTATGCTGCAGGTTTATCCAACATATCCACCAGTTTTAATAACACCATGAAGCTGCTGTAAAGTTGTGTTCATGTGATCATGAATGATTTCAGCTCCTGTTGTTTTCCCTCGATTACGCAGAGAAACAGCTGCAGTCTGTCCTCGTTAGAGTCGACAACTTTTAACTATCAAATAAAAGACACTCTGATGTGTGAGAAGCACAGTCAGCTGGGTGTAGTGTAAATATGCACTGTATGCCTTAAACTTGTAACTTTATTCAGTAAAAACTGTTTATTCTACCAGTGTTGTAATAAAATAAGCTGTGACATTAATAAATAAACAGCTGCTGAGGACTCGTTGGTGTAGCGAAGGACTAATGTCCTAAAGAGTAATATAGTACACACTCCTTCCTGAGACGACTGAAGAAGGTGCGCCTCCACAAACTCCTCCTTAACACCTTCTACAGAGGCTCCATAGAGAGCATCCTAACCAGCTGCATCACAGTCTGTATGGAAACTGTCACACGTCCGATCACAGAGCCGCAGAGGATTGTGGGAACCGCTGAGAGCATTGTTGGCAGCTCTCCAACCAATCTGCAGGATATTTACACCTCACGCTGCATTCAGAAAACCACTAGCATCATGGCTGACCCACATCACCCTCCCACAGACTTTGTCTCAATCTATCACTAGAGTGAAATCACAGCCAGCATTGAAAAGTGACCAAAACATGAGCCAGAAAGCATCAGCACAGAGAAGGTCTGTGGTCACCACCTGCAGAAACACTCCTTTATTGGGATGTCTTGCTAATAATTCCCACCTGTTGTCTAATCCAACAGTGTGTGGCATTGATTGTCAATCAGTGTTGCTTCCTAAGTGGACAGTTTGATTTCACAGAAGTGTGATTGGCTTGGAGTTACATTGTGTTGTGTAAGTTTTCCCTTTGTTTTTGGAGCAGTGCATTTATTCTGTGTACTATTGTATTTATGTATTATCATCCTTTTCTATCCTTACTAGGGCTGTGCGATATGACCAAAATCTCATATCCCGATATAAAACATCTATCGTCCGATAACGATATAAATCACAAAAATGTAACATTTTCTGTAAATTCTGTGAATCTCGGGCAGCTCGACTTGCTTGAAGTGTTTCCAGCTGC
>NW_005192558.1:0-1472 GCF_000239375.1 Pundamilia nyererei | reverse complement strand
CACTGAGCTACTAGTTGTTTCGCCGTCATTGTGGATGTTGGGTATCGAAGAATCCATAGGTCCCTCATCCTATTCATGTAACCCTTACTTCGTGACAAATTAGTGCGCAAATGTCTATGTGTGTATGTGTCTGGAAGTATTTTACGGCTACCTCTAAAAACAGTCTAAACACAGTTCCTTTTGGCGAACTGGTGGTTCAGATCGTCAGACTGAATCCCACCGCCGTGGACCAGACCGCCCAGACTCGAGTCCACCTTCCGGGGCTTTCCTCCTCATCTAAGAGGGCTGTGCACAGACTTCGGTGCTGGCTCCCCACGGCGTTAGGAATCAGTCCGCCAGATCTTGGAACAGAGTCACGGATAACAGTTCTGATGTTTCTGCTCCGGCTACAAAGGACCAAAACAAATGTCAAAAGATGTATTCTAAGATACTTCTTCAGCTGAGAATCAGAGAGGAGAAACACACAGTTTTACTTGCATGCAAGGGCAGTACAGAGCACTTGCACTGAGAGTGAGCGCTCTGAGACTCGTGCTCTGCCACTGCCCTGGTCTTTATTTATACATCAGTGGGTGCGTTTGATCATTACATTGGAATATGGATGTTTAGGTGTGTGTGTGTGTGTGTGTGTGTGTGTGAGAGAGAGGTTAAGCTGTGACCCCGTGAAGACTTCCGTAAACCTGCTGGTCTGGAAATCCAGCAGTTCATTTAAATAAAAAGGGACTTAGACTAGCTACGTTTATCCTACCGTACAATTGGAAAAGAAGGTACGACCTCTCCCAGTTCCCCAGGATGTAGGTGTGAATGCCAGTGCACTCTTGAATGCACACAAAGTCGTTACAGACCTCCTAGGATGAGACATTCTTTCAACATGCCACCAACTATATAATTCTAAACACAAATGATTACATGCAGTATTCTACCATAAATAAACTTATATTATTAAAAGATTATACTGACTACTAAATATAATTTCCATTGACAGGTATAAAAAATGAAAGGTGGTGGATTAGCCAGATGCTGGCAGATGTGTAAAAATAACTCTGATGTTTGGTGGTGGCTATGGCGGAGCTTCCACAGAGGCCAGCAGGTGGATGAGGGAAGGGGAGGCAGGAGGAGGAGAGACCTGAGGCGGCCGCATTTCGTATTGAACTGAAAAGGAACGCGATTTGTCCCGTACTTCAGCTAGAATGAAAAAAGACAAAAAGCTGGAGTTATTCCATGTCTTTACCCGCTGATGCCTCTTCTCTCATTCTCTCTCCCTCCTTCTCCTGTTGCTACCTCAATCATGAAACTGATCAATGATCAGCTGATCGGCTTTTCTGACGCAAGTCCCGTCTCTCTTGTTTGTTTATCTCCCACTTTGCGCCAGAAAGAGGAAACCAGCGGATGTCGCGCTAAACAACAGCAGCACGTTTAAGCTTGATCAGCTGTTGTTAGAATTTATTTAATATTACTTGTATCAGCTGATTTTT
>NW_005192557.1:0-1473 GCF_000239375.1 Pundamilia nyererei | reverse complement strand
ACAAACATCCATTCCCACCCTCATGCTCTCATATGCACTTACTCCACACTCAACCAACGTGGAGACAGACATAAAGAGACACTGTACACACGATCACACTCCCCAAGCGTACTCTGCGAACCAGGTCTAGGTACCCTTGCCCCTGGAAGGGGAAACTGCACCCAGACCCAGGTGGTGTTACCCTTTTCCCCTGTGGTGGGGAGAAGCAGACCGCCCCAACTCCGCAGCAGCAGGGAGGCCCCACACTCCAGACCCCATTTGGATGTCCAACTCCTCCTCCCGGCCCCCTGCTCCAGCAGGTCGCAGAGAACGGCGGTGTAACATCTTGAAGATTTGTCACGTCCCGGGGCGTGAGGAACGCAAACGGGGACCGTTCACATTCTTATGGTACGCGCAGGGTTATGGGTGAAATCTAGTAGAATTACAGTCCCACGGTAAAATCATAACCTTATCCCTAACCTTGACCAGCAATTTAATGATGTTAAATAGTGTTTTCCAAAGCTATTTAAGGTAAATGAACGATGTGTAGATTGAGCCCAAACGATTCTCATTTTTTCTCATTTTTCCGATCTCATCATTTAGGAACGTGTTGGGTTCCCTGAAGCAAAATATGTTGACAATTTCGCAGCTAGCCTTAAATATTACGCCTCAGGAGTGAAAATGTGTTGCATGGATACAAGCAGATCATCAGTGATGATAGTGCAGGAACATCACACTGAGCATTAGGATCTCCTAATAAATTTATGTTCACTTAAATCTGTTTTTAGGATGATAGTGAGAAAAGTACTAAAGAAATATAACTATCAAATGATCCAGTATAATGAATTACATGATGGTTCAATTGTGAATTTAAATCTGTTCTGGCATTTTTTTTGGCATTTCTGCTCTGCCAGACAGGACTAGGGAAAAAAAAACAAAACAAAAAAATCATCCTCCCACATGGTTTATATATGGCCAGTAGGGAAAAAGAGATGTCTGATGCCAATGTGGACACAAACAGGCGCATGTGCATTCCCTAATAAACTTCTTAATCTTAATTATGTGTTCCGGATGGTGGCCCAGCAAAATCCAGCCACAACCTCCTCACAGTGCTGGCTGGAAAAGACAACCTTTGGACCTTGACCAACGGTGATTGTCTTGGATGCCAGACAGAGCAACACGTCGGTTAAAGTATTTCTCCATCCCATCTTATGGACCTCCCAGCCAGAAACTTCTACCGACAAGCTAGGCTAATCTGAAAATCCACAAGGGATTAGACAGGGACGGCTACCTGCAATGCCATGGGGGCAAGTCGATGACGATAGACAGCGTATCCTTTACTGCATGGAGACGCACGACCTGGCCGTGACCAACACATTCAGAGACAAAGAGGAGTTGAAAAGGGTGCAGAGAGAACTGAGGGGACTGATAAGGAATGGGAAGGACAGTTACAGGCAGAAGATGGAGAACCAGCTTCAACAAAACAACGTTGGT
>NW_005192556.1:0-1473 GCF_000239375.1 Pundamilia nyererei | reverse complement strand
CCCTGATTTTCTTATCGTATTCAATAACGAGTTTTTTGTTTGCATAGCGGGGTGGGGTAAGGGGAAAATGTTCAGGCACAGTCGGTTGATCCTCACCGACTGTGCTGGGTGGAACAACCTTTAGCTGTTAGACAGGTGCCAATATGTATGGGGGAGGGGAATGGGTGCCCAAGTTCAAGTTAAAGGGGCATATTCAGTATTCATTGTTATGGATGTAGTTTTTGACATTCAGGTATTATTTGTTTCTCTGTCTTTTAATATTTCAAATGTGTTGGGAAGCTCATTCAGTGTTATATGTTATGTCTGGTGGGATAAGAATTAAAATTTCTTCTTGGAACTGCAGAGGGCTACAAAAACTGGAGAAGGTAAAACAAGTAATGTCTAGGCTGAACTCTTTGCACTCTGATATCATGCTGCTGCAGGAAACGCACCTGTTGTCTAGTCAAGAGGCGAAGATTAGGAGGAGGTGGCAGGGCAGTGTATATTCGGCGCCCTTCACTTCTCAGGCAAGAGGTGTTATGATCTTGATCCACAAATCTATACCATTCCAGGTGACAAAGGTTATTAAAGACAAGGCTGGGAGATATGTTATTTTGCAGGGCACACTTATTACGGAAAAAATAATCCTGATAAATATCTATGCTCCAAACATTGACGACCCAAAGTTTTTTCATTATCTTTTTCTTACAGTATCATTTCTGTCTGGTAGCCTTATTATAGCAGGGGATTTTAATTGTACATTGAACCCAGAATTGGATAGGAGCTCAGGTATTGATCTCTCTCATCCTAAAAGTAGGCAAACTATCCAACATTTTATGAAAGAACTTGATCTGAGGGATATTTGGAGGGATATGAACCCTAAGGTCTTAAAATACTCCTGCTATTCACATACACATAAATCATACTCGCGTATTGATTACTTCTTAGTTTCTGCCAATTTGAGTTATAAAATAAAGGACTGTCACTATGATAATATTTTAATATCTGACCATTCGCCAAACTCGTTAATATATGAAGATTTGAGACTGAAGAGAGATCCCCCTAGGTGGAGATTTAAACAAAAGTGGCTCCTAGACTCAGAATTTATATCTTTCATAGATAACCAAATAAATATTTTTTTTGATACTAATAGGGATGAAACATCACCCTGCTCAAGATGGGAAGCTTTTAAGGCCTACATAAGGGGTCAGATTATTAGCTTCACAAGTTATAGAGCAAAGCAAACTTATCAGAAAACAAAAAAGTTGGAGGCAGAGATTGAGATGCTTGAGGGAGAATATTTTCAAAGTTTTTGTCCGAGAGTCCATCAAAAGCTTCTGTTACTAAGAACACAGTATAATGAACTTTCTGCTTCTAAGGCAGCCTCACGTCTTTTGCGTCTTAAACAGACATTCTATGATCAAGGGGAAAAGCCCGGGAAATTATTAGCCTGGCGCCTCCGTCAATTACAGAATGAGAAAAACATTGCCTCAG
>NW_005192555.1:0-1473 GCF_000239375.1 Pundamilia nyererei | reverse complement strand
CCAGGTCGCACCCACAAAGTTAGAACGTCAGACATTGTCACATGGTGTGCGACGACTCCTGCAGCAACAAAAAAGACTTTTTATTAAAGACGGAATACTGTGCCGTAAAGTGTTGGACAAATATACCCAGGAGACTTGTTATCATGTTGTGTGTCCTAGTTCCAGATGCCATGAGGTGTGGCGGAAGATCCATGAGGCTGCTGCCCATGCGGGGGTAGATCGAACCGTCTCTCGAATACGGCAGCGGTTCTACTGGGTTAACATGGAAGGGCAGGTACGTCAGTTTCATCTGGGTTGTGTCCCCTGTAGTTTACAGAAGGAGAGAGTAGAACCTAGGGCTCCACTACACCCTATTTTAGTCTCATACCCTTTGGAGGTTGTAGGCATGGATTTTCTGTCTTTAGGCCGGCCCACTGACACTTATCAAAACATACTTGTGGTGATTGATCTGTTTACACGGTTCGCTTGGGCTATCCCTACAATAAACCAAACAGCAGAGACTACAGTAAAGGCTTTGTGGAAGTATGTGATACAGCCGTTCAGTTGCCCAGGCCGACTCCACTCCGACCGTGGGTCTAATTTCGAATCTGCATTAATGAAACAACTCTGTGATACCTATGGTATAACTAAAAGCCGCACGACACCTTACCACCCTGCAGGGAATGGTAGTGTAGAACGTTTCAATCAGAGAATCAGTGAGACATAACACTGGTGGAGCTTGGCGTTAGAGGGAGGAAGATACAGCGCTAGCGACCAGGGACGCGGAGCGAGCGGTCCGACTGCTGCAGCAACAGGAGGCCAGATTACGCGTCTGCGGGAAATTAGAGGTGACGAGGCAGGCCGGTGCCGATTGGCGGTTACAAAGAAGTGGCGGGCAGGGGGTCACGTGATGTCAATGGCGGAGTAGCTGTGTTTCTCGCCTGCTCCCGCAGCTTGGCATTTGTTTAGGCCTTTATATATGTCTTATTTGGTTGAAGTCTCTGTCTATTTCGACTTTTAAACTTCGTACAATGCCAAGTACCCAGAAGAAGCTCAACCTCGGGTCAAAACCGGGCAAATCCAGAGAAAATCACCCTCCGCTCAGCGATCATGCTGCAGCGGTAATGGCGGAGGCCCAGTCGTCCCCACTTCTCAGCCAAATGGACGCCGACAAATTGGTGGAGAGGATATCGGCGGAGGTGCTGAAGGCTGTGGAGGCCTCCTTTGAGAAGAAGATTGACCCGGTTCTGAAAAGACTGGAAACATGCGCAGCTAACATCTCCGCATTGGATGTTAAAATGAAGGAGGCAGAGGCGCGTATATCAACGCCGGAAGATGTTACAGCAGGATATGACGCCAAGATTTCTGAAGTGGAGCTTAAGCTGGAGGCCGCTTTGGATAAGATTGATGACTTGGAGAACAGGAGCCGACGGTGTAACATACGTGTTATTGGGCTACCCGAAGGCAGTGAAGGTACCAACCCTGTGTCTTTTT
>NW_005192554.1:0-1474 GCF_000239375.1 Pundamilia nyererei | reverse complement strand
GGTAAAGTGTCTTGCCCAAGGACACAACGACCAGGACAGAGAGCCCGGGGATCGAACCGGCAACCTTCCAGTTACAGATACGCTTCCCAACCCCCTGAGCCATGGTCGCCCCGTAACTTGAAAATAGGAAGAGCATTAGTTTTATGTGCATTACCTCATATCTCTAGACAGTAAGTCACATATGGAAACAACAGAGAACAATAAAGCGTGTATAATGATTTCTTGTTCAGGACATGCTTTGTTTTGTAGAGAATAGCATTAGTTTTTGACATTTTTTTCCACATGGTTTATATGAGACTTCCAGCTATGCTTTAATCAGTTATCACTCCAAGGCATATAAACGTATTCATATCAAACCAGTTTTTTAATATATTTAACTCCTTTTCCACTGTAGTAAGAAGCTGTTATAGGTTTTTACCTGACCAATACAGAGTGGTTTCATCAGCAAACAATACACATTTTAACAGTTTGGAAACATTACATATATCATTTATATATTCTATGAACAATTTAGGGCCCAGCACAGAGCCCCAAGGAACACCACAAGTCACCTTCAACTGTTTAGATTTTACATTATCGATTTTGACAAATTGATATATGTCATCCAGATAACTTTTCATCCACTTGTATGCTATCCCTCTTGCGCCATATCTCTCTAGTTTATTCATTAATATAGCATCATCAATTGTATCAAATGCCTTTTTTAAGTCTATAGAAACACCAACAGTACATTCCTATCTATTGCAGTAAACATCCCTTCTACAAGTTCCATCACTGACATCGAAGTGCTTCTCAATATATTTATCAAGTCTATTAACAAATAACTTTCCTAAAATTTTAGAAAAATGTAGGAGTAGGGATATTGGTCTGTAACCGGGAAATTGACATCTCTCTCCGCTTTTATGGATTGGAATAACTTTTGCTTTTGAACATACCAGTTCGAAAGGACAGATTACAAATGTATGCTAAAGGCTGCACTATATATTCTATAATACTTTTAACTAATATCATGTCAATAACAAAACAGTCCGTGGACTTTTTATTTTTAAGTGTTTTCACAATGTCAAGTATTTCTCTACGAGTTACATCACCAATAAAGATGGAGGACAAATTTTGAGTAATATGTTTATTTAGTTCATTTTTATTTCTTGACTCTGGAATTTCTTTTGCTAAATTATAGCTGTTGGGTCTAAAGCCAGACCCCGCTGATCCCAGAACTTATTCCCGTGAAAGAAAAACAAGGCAACAGCGATCGATCCATTTACTTGCAAGGGAGGTGTCGTCGGTATCCTAGCTCATCACAAATGACCCCCAACGACACCTCCTCTTGCTGCCTTTTATTGACAACGTTCACACAATAAACAAAAGTTTACAATGCGTACCTTCCCCACGTAACCCCCCTTGGTTACAAAGACAAGGCACTGTGTGTGTGTGTTATGTGTGTGTGTGTGTGTGTGTGTGTGTGTGTGTGTGG
>NW_005192553.1:0-1474 GCF_000239375.1 Pundamilia nyererei | reverse complement strand
TAATAAAAATTAACGAATTGGCTCATGTCAGTGCTCACTTACTACCAGGTACATGCCCAGTATGCCAGAAAAAAATAAAATAAAAAAAACCCTGTATTTTAACAAACTCAAAATTCTGTAAATGAAAATACAGTAAATGAAAAATACTAAATATCTTGCTACTGTAGACGTTGGGGGGGGAAAAGCTGTAAAAACGTTACAGTAAAAACAAAGTTACTGTAAAAAGTAGCTATATTGTAACAGAAATTTCAGTAAAGTTACTGTAAATACATAAGAGCATATTGCTCTTATGCATAACAGCAGTAAGCATGCAGCAGCTATCAGTAAGTCATTAATCAAATTTACAACTCTACATTACGTCTGTTTACACTGTAGAGTTGGATCATTAGACAGATATATTGGCTAGGTGTAATGGTTTTTCAAGTACATTCTGGCTCTTATTTTACTCCAACAAACATTATATTTGTAACAAATCTAACAATTCACTGTGATAATTTTTTTGCAAGTTGTTTTACTCATTAATTGTATTCCAACAAATAAGAGATGTCTAACTGAGGCAGGAATAAGCACTCCCAGTAGTGTAGAAAGGCAATTTAAAGAAAAACGGGTACAGATACTAGACGAAACAAACAAGATTTAGCAAAGTCTTGCAAAATAGTTCTTGGATGCTTACCAGACCTCTGTGAATGACCATCTGAAAAATGGAACACAAAGATAAACATGATAAACCAGTATATTTAAAAAGATATGTGAAAATTCAACTTGGACCTACTCTCTTGTCGAAAGTGATTTTGTTGTTGTTGTTGTTGTTGTTGTTGTGAGCATTTTCGATTAGAGCTCGGTAATAAAGGGGTAATTGTAGGGTAACAAGGAAGAATGTTATTACAACTGCCAAAGTAATAACCACTTAATATCCAACTTATATCATTATAGCAACACTGGTAACAGTTGAATAATATTAGGCTGAAATGTATGTAATTTGATAACAACAGCTCAGCAAAATGAAAAACTCCCTGTTTATATTTAATAACATTTAATTTAACTTGGCCGCTGTTCAGCCCCTGTTGAAAGTTCAGACTTCACAGTATACATCAGTTTTTAAATTTTAATGACAGAGTTCTGATTTTTTTTTTTTACATAAGCCATGGTTTTTTCTAAATACTATAGTTTTGTCTTTGTTTTGTTTTGAAAGCATTTTTTAAGCACAGTGTGAAAACAGTAAAGAAAGAAAAAAAGCCACCTTTTTCCTATTGGTTGAAAAATGTACCATGTCAACCAATTTTTAAAAAAGTCAACATGTGGGATTTGGTTGTTTAGGAAGAGGGGAAGGTTTTGGGAGTGACAATAACAGCAGCGAGACAGAGCAAGCGAGGGAGAGAGAGTTTTGAGATGTGGGAGATTTGTGACGTTTAGCGTGGAGTGTATAGTTAGTGTGTTGTGTTGTCTTGTGTAGTTAGTGTGTTGTGTAGTTGTT
>NW_005192552.1:0-1474 GCF_000239375.1 Pundamilia nyererei | reverse complement strand
ACCCTGTGTCCTCCATAAGATCCTCAGTTGCAGGTTCCTCCTGGGTTTCCACAGTTGGTGATGAAACAACAGGCATTGGGAAATCTGCTGGTTCTGTAGATACAGCTGGTGGGACTGCACTTCCCTGCTGCACTTCCACTGATTCCATTTCGTGTCTTATTGGCTGAAACTCAGGAGCTACAGCTCTCAGTTCACTGTGTGGTTTCGGCTGAGGCCTTTTGGGGTTAACTCTCCTCCACTGATACACAGGTATAGTTCTCAGGCTGTATGTGTACCCTTCCTCTTCATCCGAATGATCAGATTCATGTTCCACTGTTTCATTGGGGTTTGTCTCTCCCAGTCTTTGCGTTTGTCTTTTCTGACGTCCCTGCTGATCTTGCTCTACCGGCAAATCAGTCACAAGCAGCAGGAGGTTTCGATGCAGGACACGAAAGGTTTTGTCTCCTGTTTCTGATTGTACCCTATATACAGGTCCATCTCCAATTTTCTCAACAACTCTGTGAATTTTCTTTTCCCAGTAGGCACGGAGTTTGCCTGGACCACCCCGCTCGGAGAGGTTTCTGACAAGCACTCTATCTCCTGGTTGCAGTGCGATGCCTTTGATGTGCTGATCATACTGCTTTTTCCCCTTTGCAGAGGACTTTGCACTGTTTTCTGAAGCAATTTTATAGGCTTCCTGCATGCGTGCAGCCCACTTTTGTGCATACTCCTGTCTGGACTGTGACTCTTTTTCAGGTTTTAAATCAAAAAGCAGATCAACAGGCAAGCGTGGGGCTCTTCCATAAAGGAGGAAGAAAGGTGAATAGCCCGTTGCCTCATGTCTTGTGCAGTTATATGCATGGACTATATGGGGCAAATGATCTTTCCATTCTGCCTTTTTCTCCTCATGAAGAGTCCGTAGCATTTGTAGAAGTGTTCTATTTAGACGCTCAACAGGATTTCCCTGTGGGTGGTAGGGGGTTGTTCGAGAGTGGCCTATTCCTGCCAGCTGTTTGAGTCTTTGGAAAAGGTTGTTCTCAAACTCCCGGCCTTGGTCATGATGCAGCTTTTCAGGGTACCCGAAACGCGGGATAAAGTCAAGAAAGATTTTCTCAGCTGCTGTTTTGCCAGATTTATTCTTAGTCGGGTAAGCTTGGGCAAAACGGGTAAAGTGATCTACCAAGACTAAAATGTACTCAAAGCCACCTTTACTTGGTTCTAGATGTAAATAGTCAACCGAAATGAGTTCAAAGGGGGCACTGGTTGTTATCGAGCCCATTGGTGCTCTCTCTGGGACACTTGGCCGTTTCTGTTTGATACAAGGGCACTGGCGAATGACATAGTCCTCAATTTCACGCTGCATAAAAGGCCAGTAAAACCTCTCCCTTGCTAACTGAATGACTTTGTCAGCACCAACATGTCCCATATCATCATGCAGGTGTTTCAGTACAGTTTGCTTCAGCTTACTGGGTAGAATCAGCTGTTTTCTTTGTCC
>NW_005192551.1:0-1474 GCF_000239375.1 Pundamilia nyererei | reverse complement strand
TTGATCTAAGTGTTTGGGTAGCAACATAGCAGCCACAAGTAAAAACACACGCTTTAATATATTTAAGTATTTTCCTGCTTGGAGGTGATTTAAAAAACAAAGCTGAAGAGAAAGGCAGTGTTGAGTTAATGAGCTTATAGTTAAACTGTTGGTTTGCATGTTAAAGTCAGCAAAACTCGTTCAGTCTGTCACTTTGGATTATAGGAAGGTGTTTTCCATACAATAGATATTACGTACAAAGTGAACACACAGCTCAGAGCTAATCTTGTTCCCATGTTTTTTCCCTTTCCTGCACAGTGTGTTCCGACACTTAATCCAGGTGGATCCGGACACCTTCTGGTTTACTCTAAATGAGCTGCACTGCCCGTCCTCTTACATCCCACACCACCCCGACCTCCTGCCGGTGCAGCTGAACGGCACGGGCAGGCCGAGAGACGAGTTCTCGGACAACGTGTTCAAACTGCTCAAGGAGGAGTTTGGCTCCGTTACTGAGACAGTTAACCAGCCAGTCAGCTAATGAGCTGCTGGTTAATGAAATTGACTCTTCTCACAAACGGACAACTTATTGAACCACGACTTCAACAGGTCAATTAACTGAAAGAAATCTGTCAGCTGTGCCAAATAGTTGATCACCTAGCTCTGTGGAATTAAGAGCTACTCTGTAATTTACAAAATGTTACTTAGTCATCACCTTCATTATCTAACCTCCTAGCTTCTGCTAGCCCACAATTAGTACTTACTGTACATTAACATTAGATGAAAATGGAGCTCTAATGAGTTATGTTTGATTAAAAAGAGAAAACAAAAACTAAAGTATCTGACATTTTTGTCTCTTTCCTTATTTTCCTGAGGAGGGAATCTCAGCAGATGAATTCACACACATTTTTACATCATATGATTTGATTTGATATACCTTTATTAGTCCCACAAGGGGAAATTTCATAAGGCTGCCGACCTATTGCACGCAATGGCGGCACCATCTTACCCTCCGACCATACATACATTACACAAAACATCACATGGGGAAGACAGGTCAGAGAGGTATAACAATGGAAAATGCACCACATGAGGAAAGATAAGGAGAAAAAAATAACTCCCCCCAGACTGAGCTCCAACAGAGAGATCAGTTTGAGAACAGAAAAAAAACACCTCTGCACATAGCACATGAAAAAACTCTTGATACACCAAAGAAACACATGACAAGCAACAGGGGTGGGCAAAGGGTGAGAGACAGCCGATTTAGACAGTACATCCGGGCCTGCAGCCTGTGCGCTGGTCTCCTTGATCCACCGTCAGCATCGGAAGGGAATAAGCGTCGAAGGCGTTTGGAAAGGGAGGGGGGATGAGTGTGTGTGTCCAGTTCAGCTGAGACAGTCCTTCGCCCTGCTAGGCTAAGTAAACAGTCTTCCAGCCAACCCAGGTGGCCTTGCATGGAATGGGAAGGAACAGTCTAAACACAGACGTTATCAGGGTG
>NW_005192550.1:0-1474 GCF_000239375.1 Pundamilia nyererei | reverse complement strand
AGAGAGAGAGAGAGGTCACTCGGAACAGTCGGATAATCTAATCAAAGATTTTGCAGATTGTTAACAGTAAACCAACAGATCGATACAAACTGCATTTAAGTGCTTACAACTTCAGGCCGGCTGTGTATGTGGAGGTTATAAATAAATACATAAAAGTCAGATTTACAGACAGAAGAAATTGCGAACGAAATTGGGCTTTCTTTCCTAAAACGCTGTAATAAAAGGAGGAAGTAACTCTGAGCCGTTCACAGCAGCATGCAGGAAAAGGCTCTTTAGCAGCAAAGCCGAGCATCAGACTGTTAAACTACTTTAGAAAGCCCTGGCTAATGGTGAACAAGCTGTCGTCCAGGCAACAGTTTTTCTTCCAGTCATCCCCTAATTAGACGTCCAAATGTGCTGGCGCAGACACAGACAAACATACAAAAACACTCCTGAGTTCGAGATTCCCCTCATGCTTCTGCTCCTAGTATGAAACTGAGGAAAATTTGTCGAGATACAACAGAAAGATGGTCTTTCCTCCTTTTTCCCAGCTCTCGTGGAAGTTGTGATCATGGCCCACATTGAGGATGGTCTGACAATGGAGTTGTTGCAGGAGTTTTGACCTTTTTGTCTTGTTATTGTAACATTGTATAACATCAGTAACTGGTCTACTTCTAAAGTACAAGTTTCTATGATTCTGGTTCCTTTTAACTATTCCAGGAGCTTCTTTTCTCCACGGACAGCAGACGAATCTGTGCTATCGATTTTGACAGCCTGTCAAATCTAGCAACAGCAGATTGTGTCCAGTATCTGAACAATCTGCCTGAACATGCTTTTTCGGCTGGTGAGGATCTGCTCTGATGTATGGCTTGGAGATGATGTAGCTAACAAAATAACAGGAGGTGGAGGTGGCAGAGTTGGAGATCAGGAGATTTTTGCTAGGAGACCAGAAGGGAGAGGATTAGGAGTGAGTACATCAGAGGGACAGCTCGGGCTGAGACACGTGGGACATGTGCAAATGGGGGACAGTGGATATGCTGAACAAAGGATGATGATTGAGGAGGAAAAGAGGAAGACCTCAGAGAAGATTCGTGGATGTAGCGGAGGAGCACATGCAGAGGGTTGGGGTGGAGGGTGAGATGGAGGCAGAGAAGGAACTGAAAGAAAAAGAAGCACCAGCAGCAGTACCTGTATGCCAGGTGGTATGCTATAGATTATCTGGATGGTGCCGCAGTCTGGGTGGCCTGGCAGCGACTGTGCGATGCTGTATATTTCCATCTTGCCTTTCGGCTGGGTGCCCGTCTTCTCGCCGTAGATTGTCTTACACGAGGGGCACTGCAAGCTGCCATCCTGAGGAGGAGGAAGCGAAGACACCAGAGAGCCACGTCAACCAAACCATCAGTAGAAACAAGCAGAAACACTCAACAACTTCCTCATGAGTGGATCATGATGCAAGAGCAAGTTTGAAGGAGCAATCAATGAGCAGTAAATGAGT
>NW_005192549.1:0-1474 GCF_000239375.1 Pundamilia nyererei | reverse complement strand
ATTGTTACACCTGGTAGAGCAGAACGCTGATCATTTTATTAAAGATGAAAGACTTTAGACAGTTTTTCAACTCTCAGTAATGCCACAGTGATCGTTTGATATATGGACCTGCAGCGGAGTTTAGACCCAGACACGGCTAGTGACGTCAGACTGAACAACCGGATAGTGACTGGTTTCTAATTTCATGGGATTTCTTCATCCCTTCATTCCCGCATCTTATACACGTGCTTGTGAATCACAGGTAATCGGAAGAGAGAAGGAAGTTGCTTTGTTTGTTTGTTTTACGTGACTATCTACCACTATCTTGCACTGAAAGCAAATTTGAACAGGGACAGCATTGATTTCACTGCCTGCTGTTCAGTTTTGAACATATTAACTATCAAGGTCATTTCTCCTTCTACTTCATGTTATTTGTGCTCCATTGTGATTGTGGTATTAAAATCTATGCAAAAAAAAAGTGTCGTTCCAATTTGTGCTTCCTTTTAAGATTCATAACTCTGCACTAACAAAACAACCAGTGTGAGCAAAACATTAGCAAAGCAGTCGCTCTAATTGTGTCTGGATACAAAACTTAATATATTCAGGTAAAGAACATTTGGTAACTGAGAATTTTGGCAGCCAATGATTTTAGCTAGAGTCTAATATTAACTACTAATATGCTCACGGTGACTATGTTATTATCTTGGGCAGATATTGTACTCATAAACCAGTAGCATATGAGGGCAATCAGTGCAGGCAGTGCTTGTCCAAAGAAAACTAAAAATAGTTATCAATTAAAAGAACTCTAGTTAAAGCAATTTCTTTCCTTGTATGTCCAACAGAATTGTCATTAAGCTTCTCATGGTTTTGTGTCCATTCTTTTAATTGCTGCCATCTTTTTGTCACAGTTGCCTTTTGTCTCTGAAAGCAAGCTTAACTCCACTTCCTCTGAAATCTGTAGTTTGCATTGTTTTTAAGGTGTGTCTGAGTCCTGTTGATGAGGTCTGGATCTGGGTAAGCTGAAAAGCCAGCAACTTTGCAGTATTAGCAAGTAAACAATGCGTGTGTTATTTTTCTTCTACAAGATAATTTTCCATTTACTAGTCATCTTAGCCAGCATGTGTGTAGAGGAGTTTTTGTAAAGTTCTTTAGCACATTAGTGAGGAAAACCTTGATGATGAAGGAGGACACCAAATCCTAGCATGTGCGGCTTAATGAAACAGGCAAGTTGCACCAGACTGAACCAACAATTTCAGGTTACAATTTATGACCCCTGTAATCTCGTTAACTAGCAACTTGTAAGTCTCACAGTAATTCATATTCTTCTTTATCATCTATTTTAACTCAAAAAGGGATGATAATCTACGAAATAAACATTATGTTGTATTTGCTAAGATACTGGTGATTACCGTTATATAATGATTTCTGTCTCAAGGCTTTTATAGGACGTGCTTAATCTTATTTCGTGCATTAAAAATATTTTTCAGATTTGCCA
>NW_005192548.1:0-1475 GCF_000239375.1 Pundamilia nyererei | reverse complement strand
GAGCTGAGAACACACACTCCCACGCTAACTCGGCTTTGCCTTGCAAGCACAGTTTCTTGCTGTTTTGTGTCTGTGTGTGGCTTTTAGTTCAGCTGCATCCTGAAAAACACATTTTTGCCCCAAAAATACTTTAGTGCATACAATTTACATTCACAAGGATTCAAAACAAAAGTAGAAGCTGTAATGGTGCTAAAAAAATACTGGAATGTCTGATGAAAAAATAGGGATTAAAAATTAATAAACATATAAACCATGTTAAAAGTAAAATGGTAAAATATATAAACAGGACTATTTTTAAGGGATTTTCATATTGCTTGTACTGTAGACAGAACACATACACACAGGAAATGTGTGGCCAGGGACTTCCAAGATGCACCAGGGTGCATCTTGAAAGAAGGGTCTCTGGTGGCCAGAAATACAGCGTTTTAGCATAGCTAAAGGTTGTGAGGTTAATCTCAGCACTTTGATAGTTGGTGTGCGGCGCCAACGTGTAAACATTGCAAAGACGTATGCACAACCACAATCCTGCACAGAGATAAAAGGAGGAACACGCTTGAGTTCTTTTCTCAAGGGAAATGTGGCACTTAAATCTACAATTAAAAAAATTGACAGCTAAAGAAAAATAGCCCCAGTGGAAGCATTCTCTGTGAAGTTATAGTGTAAAACTGGCAAAGTCGATCAGATATTGTGAAGGTTGTTAAAAATGTTTGTCAGAAAGGACACATTTAGATGAAGACCATACGAGATGTCACATTTAAAAAAGACAAAAAGTAAAAGCGAGATGTTCGTTTTAAAGAGGTGCAAGATTCAGTTTAGTGGCTTTTAATGTTGTCGAAATGATCGCGTTCATGTGTCAACCACACCAACGTGTCCCAGAAAAAACCTCAGTTCTTGCTCAAGTAACCACTCGATTAGTGAGTGGTTAGATGTGTCTGTTGTGATGTTATAAGTAACATGTTATATCATGGTCACTTTAGCTAGGACAAAGAGCACTGAAAACAGCAAAGCCAAAAAATGTGGAAAAATAACTAATATAGAGTTTTTGTTTTGATATTTTAGAAGGTCTTTTCCTTTGGTCTCATACTTTGCCATAAACTGAAGTAATGTTGTTTTATTTATTTATTTTTTAAAACAGATTCTGTGGCAGGTTAAATGTACTGTAGACTAAATTGGACCTGTTGTCCCTCTTGCTATTTTCTGTTATATGTATGCTGTTAATGGTGGATAGTCATATTAAACAGGGTTTTGAATAATGAGGTCAGCAGGTTTACATGCGAGACAAGGCCAGGTCTTCTATGTGATGTCAGAGAGAACAAATAGTCTTAATATGATCACTTAGATACATCAGCCTCTCTCACTCCCTGTTCCAACATCTTATTACTAATGGTAGAGCCAATAAGAAGAACTTGGCTTGAAGATAAAACAGCTTGTTTCAGATGCGGAGTAATCTGTGTGATCTTTGTCCCTTTTCATCT
>NW_005192547.1:0-1475 GCF_000239375.1 Pundamilia nyererei | reverse complement strand
GCGCTGTAACAACACGACAGCTGATTTTACGTTTACGTTTGTGTTTTGCAGCCCGAGTCGGAGGTTTTCGAGATCACCGACTTCACCACTGCGTCCGAGTGGGAGCGGTAAGCCAGCTGGTCATTACTCTGAAAACTAGGATTAGTCCACAGCTTTACGTGTTCCGCACAGCTCTCCCTCAGGGGCACGAACCTGCATTTATTTCTTTAGGCCTAAACATAACAACATGATTGCATTTTACAGCGAACCTAACCTCAAATAGTCAAGCTAAAGAGTGAGGCTGTGTATCTGTGTATATACATTTACCACCACTCTGATATCGCACACCAGCATCACTAAAACTATAACACTGCACAGATATAGATGTGCTTCCTGAGTAGATGAATAGCAAGACTGATGGCTTATGTGTGAGCCATTTTTAAATAATCCTCTGGATATTGATTACCAAACAAACTATAGCCAACTAAAATGTATTATTACAAAATGTGTGTTAAATAAAATGCATTTTCCAAGAACTGGCCTGTAATTAGACACATTTGTCAATAAAGAACTCACCTACTTGTTAGGATATCTGTAGGGCATGAGCCAGAGGTTTGAACTAGGAGTGGGTTTCCATAATTGATTTTCCAATTAAAATCGATTTTAGCTTGAATAAAGTGATATTGATTCATTAAATCCTGAATCGATTTTAAATATAAATGTATTTTGCCCAAAACTCCAGAATCTCAGGTTAAACCTCACAAAACGATTTCAACAACCACCAAACAGCTGAAACAGTAAATGAGAGCAGGTACACACAAAGACATAAACACAGAGCGTGGATCGTTCACCCGACGGCACAGACACGCTGTCGGAGCTGAAAGCCGACAGCTCACAGATTCTGAGCTGCAGGTTTAGTCACTCTGACCAAAATTGACTGAACCAGCAGCAAAAGAAGATCCAAACTAGGCTTCACGTTTGATAAACATCGTCATTAAATCTCTTATACTTTGGCTGTTTTGCTTCCACCACAATAAAATCACACTTCCTGTACAGCTCTCTCTCTCTCTCTGTGCTTCAAGAAAAGTTTCCCATGTATTCGCTGCTTATTATGCACCAGTCTACCGTTGTTTACAGTGCTGTTGGACGCTGGTTTTTTTGTTTTTGTTTTTGTTTTTTTAAAACAAAACAGCAGCAGTAAACCAGTAGTCTGTGGCTTCTTGTTTTTGTCAGGTGGCAATTAGTGATGGCACGATACCACTTTTTTATGTCTGATAAAAACCATAAATTTGGATATCTGCCGATACCGATATGAATCCGATATAGTGTTTTTTTTAATCAATAAAACTTTTTTTTAATATCTTGCTGTTTTTGTATAAGTTCATACTCAAGTTAAAAAACAAAACAAAACACTAAAGCTATTCTGTTATACCTGTATGCAAAAAATACACAGCACCCAAATATTTCATAGTTCAGCAAAACTGATCAATCTAATA
>NW_005192546.1:0-1475 GCF_000239375.1 Pundamilia nyererei | reverse complement strand
GTTAAGAGATACATGTGATAATGATCATTTTCTGTCCTCTTTCTGTCTCATTTATAATGAGGGGTGGCTGTAGCTCGGGGTAGAGCAGGTCAACTACTAATATAAAGGTTGCTGGTTTGATCCCTGGCTGCTCCAGCCTGCATGTCAGATGTCCTCAGGCAAAATGCTAACCCCAAGTTAAGCACAGAGAAAGTGCCTGTATGAATGTGTGGATGAGGCATGTTGTGTGAAGTGCTTTGAGTGCTCCAGGAGTATACAAAAACACTGTGCAAGAATTTATCCTTTAATGTATTTCAGGTTTTTAAATGTAACTTTTGTAACTTTTTTTTACCATATTAATGTAGAGCTTCATATAGACTGGGGGAATAAATAATAAAAGTTTGGATGTCTGTAATCGACGTGATTCTGTTTCAGTGATTGTAGTTATAGAAAGTCAGTCATTATACAGTATCTGTAATTCGGGAAATTTGTACAGAAACAAAATGCCAGCTTGAGAGGGATGGGGAGATTGTATCATTCAGGAAATACTTAACGAGTATGTCAGTCTCATTTAGATAAAAGATCCAGCAGACTCGGATGTGTCAGTACAGCTGGCACAGTCGCACAGAGGAACCAGGATCACACCACATCATTTTCTCTTTGACAGTGTGACATCAGAGCATTAAGCTTTTGGATTGTTTGACCACACATACCAAAGGGCACCAACAGGAAAGACCCTAATTTACCTTTAAGCCCCCTGTACAGGTAGAATTTTTCACTTTTACTGTTACTTTAGTCTTCTTGCTATACTTTAAATAACTTTTCAGTTCTATATTTTTTAGAACCTTTGTTTACAATCATTTATTTGCATTACACTGATGCCATGTAACCAACACAGCATATTGCATGTCAGGCTCAAAGGTTAACATTCTGGAAAATTATTCAAAGAACTGAAGTGAAACAAACCTGATTTCATGGCAGAATCATAACTAATGCTCTTTGTAAGCTGATTTCAGCCCCTAAATAGTGGCCGAAGGAAAGAATCTGCAGAATAATGTGGACACATGTTAGAAGTTTCCTGTCGAGTGTACAAACACTAACACCTCACCCACACAGTAAAGTGTGTAGCTAGAAAGAGTGATATTAGTCTATATCCCTGTCTCAGACTTAAAAACACTGTGATGTTTTGCTGGCCTTTACTGCCACGTTCTACTTAAGTAAACACAGAATCTCACATTTTCTCCCTTTCCCTCAAACACACATTTTAAGTGCAAAAATAATTTATGGCAATAATCAGTAATAGCATCATTGCAGCCCTTGGTGAGCACCATGGACAGCAACCACAGTCAGTTTATACTATAACCTAGGGCTGAGCCATATTATACCGTTCACGGTAATACCGGTATAATGTTAGGCAACGATAGGAAAATGAAATATCGCGATAGAATATGAGTAAAACGCGCATGCGCAGTGCCTTTGTTTTCATACGCACATGG
>NW_005192545.1:0-1475 GCF_000239375.1 Pundamilia nyererei | reverse complement strand
GTGCTTCTTCTTCCTCCATTCTTAAACGTCGTCTGCAGGCTTCAGCTGTTTGTTCTGCAATCTGTCTTTTATCTTCAGCCTCCAGCTGCAGAAGCTCTGCTTGCTGACACTGTTGTTCATGAAGGATTTCCAGTGTTGCTTGGGCTGCAGCCATTTTAGCAGCAGCTTCTTGTCTGCTCATGGATGACGCACTAGAGGACTTAGAAGCGACTCTTGATGCAACGTGTGACTGTTTGTATTGACTGGAAACCTGTGAGTGCTTGCTGACGCCATATGATTTCTCAGACATTAAAAAAGATTCATCTACATTAAACTGTGGTTTGACTGGTGCCTTTCCTCTCAAACGTCTTTGTGCAGTCTTAATAACAGTTCTTGTTACCTCCTCGCAAGTATCAATTCTGCGGCGTGCATTGTTATCAGGAATGTCCACCTGACGCCAGTTTTCATATGCTGTGTTTAGTTCGCTGGAAGCAGTATTAATGTTATTTATTATTGCTTGCAGCTCTTCATCTGAACAATTGTCAGAAATTGAATGGTTAGCATCCTTTGCTAGAACCTTCCACTTTTCGTACTTGATCTTAAAACTTTGCTCCAACTCCTTAATCCTTTGGTTTAACATTCCTCTTCCCTTTTCAGTTAAGGTTCTTGACCTCTGGCTTTTACGAGGTGGGTTTTGAATTTTTTGTTGTGCACACTTACTTGTTGATGGATGAACATCTGATGTTACTCGAACTTCTTGTGGACCATCTGTATTTTGCAGAGGAGAACTGCACAGTGGAGGGTTTTGCTGAGGCCTGGTCACAGTCTCTGCCTCAGGATTGTCACTCAGTTTAGAGAGATTTGTGACTGACATGTTAGGCTAAGTAAAGGAATCTGATAACGTAACACTGCTTATAGCTTGTAACAAACTTGGTTACTTCCTTTGAATAAAACCTTGCATAAAATCCAGGACTGCTTTAGTAGCTTATTCTTATAACCCTTAAACACATGTCTGAAATCACTAACAACCCTTAAAGACACATATTTTCCAAACTCATGGTCAATTGTAAACTTGAACCTTCTTGCTTGCAGCTACAATGAAGCCACTTCAGGAACCCTTATTAACACTTTAAAGCATCCAAACTTGCAAATGGTCTTCAGGTTAATTTTTTGCAGCACACTTGAGAAGATCAATATGTCCTTTCTTTGAATTGTTAGGATGAGCAAACCCGTTCTTGGCTTCTGGCAGGAGCTTGGGGACCCTTGTAGACACGCTAGAGATGACTTATGTTCCTTTCTTTCTCGCCCACTCACAAGGAGCAGATGAGTTCTCACTGTAGCTCCCGTCAGCCACCACGCGGACAAGTTCTTGTTTACAGATGATTTATTCAATGTTCGGCGACAAGATCACTCAGCGTCGTCATCATCATCATCATCGTGAGAACTACCCAAACAAAACAATTACAATAAGCAACATGTTTACAATAACTCTTATC
>NW_005192544.1:0-1475 GCF_000239375.1 Pundamilia nyererei | reverse complement strand
AATAATTCTGCACTCCCTGTATATTGTGATATAGCTCTATTTTTATTTTGCCTGGGTGGCAGCTCTACGCTTCCGTACTAAAAGGCCTAAAGTAAAACAAGAAGGACACTTTTTTCAACTGTGAATCATGCAAAGTCAAAGAATAAGAGTAATAATAATGTCGAGCTGTTTGTGTACTTCAGCAGCTGGTCCCAGCTCTTCAGATATGGCTCCAGCAGGATGTCTTCGTCGTTTGCCAGGCTGGATTTCAGGTACAGCAGCAGATGTGAAGCCTGAAATGACTGGCCGGGGCACTCCTTTACGAGGGACAGGGCTCCATCTGGCTCCGCCCACTGCTCAGGGGCCCATGGAGGCTCCGGCTAAAAGAGAGAAACTTTTTTTACTAAACAAGAAGATAGTTACTGTTATCATGATCATGTTAGTTTCTCTTTGTTTCTCTTCTTCATTTCTAGTCTCTTCATGATAGACTTTGTATTTGCTTTCACATGTCCTTAGTCAGTTTTAATAATTTAATTAAAAATATAGCATTATATATATTATTAAATATCATTCAAACCGTTCTAGTTTAACTAAAACTACTAACTTTAGGTGAAGTATTGACTAATTTTATGTCCAAACATTTTGTTGAAGAGATATTAATCGAAACTCTCCTATGGCAGGCTGTACTTTCCAGCAGTACCAGTTTGTACTGCATGATGGTGCAGCAAGTCATTGTTAGCTTTATTTCACCAGGTAGGTCTTAAAACAGACATTTGTATTCATACAGGTGTTCTGGAAAAACAAAACAACAGTCCTCTAGGAAAAATTTGATTGGATCACTCAGAAGAGCTTTTTAGAGGTTTAGATTTTTTGTGAACATTACAGGTTTTTATTTATTGTGCAACTTACATGTATATAAGTGGAATTAATCTTACCTTCTGGTGGTAAAAACTCAAACATGGCTGCCAGGGGCTGCCACAGTCCCGGACTCCACCCTGGGCTGAAACAAACAGATGACAAACCAACCAAACAAAACTCTGGTTAGACAAATGAGATGCAAACCTCATCAGCTGTGACTCATAATAATTGCAGAGTTAATATATTAAATGATTGCATTTGGTAATAAAGTTGGTTAAAAAGAAGCAATGTTCAGTTAACATTATTAAGTTTAGGATTTCTGGTAATGTAGTTTTGATTTTAGAGTTCATCATATGTTTATCAATGTAAAATAAAAATATAAAAGTAGCTAGTGCAGTGCTTCCAAACTCTAAAAATCTAATGTGCGTTATTCTTACTTTTTTTTAAAATTTATTTTGGGACTCGTAGAGTAGCTGTTATTTATACTGGGCTTTTATACAGCCCGACTTACACAATGAGCTCACTTTCCTTTGACTGGCCAAATTCTGGAAGCCTGCTGAGGGGCAGCTGAAGTCCGCTGAAGTCTAGTTTTCTCTCTGTCCAAACTTTTTCTAAGTAGCAGGGTATTTTAGGCTGAT
>NW_005192543.1:0-1475 GCF_000239375.1 Pundamilia nyererei | reverse complement strand
TGGAAGGTTTTTGAGTACAGTGAACTCATTGCTATGTTCAAGAAACCATTTTGAGACAATCTGAGCTTTGTGACATGGCTTGTATCCTGTAGCCATCAGATGATGGGTACACTGTGGTCTTAAAGAGAGATACATGGATGGGTGATATAGCTTTATTTAGCCTTGCAGCTTGCAGGCAGCATCACTTATTAGTGCAAGTAAATGAAGGGCATTTTCATCCTTCTTTTCCAATGAGCTGCTCTTATTAGTGACACACTTGTTAATTTGAAGAGAGACTATTGAAAAGAGGCTTCAGCAGCAGCAGTATTACAGCGCGACAGCCGTGACTAAGGCTGCCACAAACTAGTCACCAATTATTTATGCGATTAGTCGACTAATCGAATCATGCATCTATTTGAGGTAAAACGTACAGCTTATTGCACCAGCATGCATCTGCTCTTATATAACTATCATTACCTTACAGCAGGGGTCCCAATGCCAGTCCACGAGGGCCGGTGTCCCTGAAGGTTTTAGATCTCACCCTGGGTCAACACACCTGAATCACATGATTCGTTCATTACTAGGCCTCTGGTGAACTTCAAGACACATTGAGAAGGTAATTTATCAATTTAAATCAGCTGTGATGGATCAAGGACACATCTAAAACCTGCAGGGACACCGGCCCTTGTGGACTGGGATTGGGGACCCCTGCCTTACAGCTTTGAGTTTTTCAAGTATGTGCTAACTAAAAATAAAGACAAGATGATAGTTTTTTAAACTTTTAATGAAATTTGCAGATTGTCTCAGTAAAGTCTAATAAACTCGTCCATCTGTTCCTTGCTATCTAGAATATAACAGGATATTGGCGTAAATTCTCGACCATCTCACACTTCTGTTTAATCAGTTTTCTGTGTGGCGTTTATTAGCTGTTTGAAAACTATAACTCAGCCAAATTGATTTACTCAGGAACAAATAAAACTAATTTAAAAAAAAATAAGAGTAATATTAAAACTAAGTAGCTGTCACCATTGTTGGAATCTGGAATTGACTTGGCCGCGCTATGAATTCTGGGATAGGTTGGGCCACGAAGGATACACCCGACCCGTCCTTCAAATCTGGAGAAATGAAGGACGCATTTGTCGGCTGCAGTCTTCAAATTTGGACAACCTTCGTCGCATCGCTATAACGTAATCGGCCTACAAACGCGGCCTCCGGAGGATGAGGCCCCTGAATTTGGACACAGCTATGATACCAGAGACTGCTTCTTCTTCTTCTGTGGTGTTTAATGGCAGCTGGCATCCTTGTACATGCAGTGCTGCCACCTTCTGTTTCAGCCCGTTATTACACCCTTAAATCCTACTACTTATTCCTGCGTCTTTTGGGATCTCACAAAGCTTCAAACGTGCGTTGACTATTAAATTAGTCGTTGCACTTCCTGTTGTATGAAGTACAACCAGTGACTGACAGAGTGGTTTGGTTATATTTGTGTTGCAAAC
>NW_005192542.1:0-1476 GCF_000239375.1 Pundamilia nyererei | reverse complement strand
AAAAAAAGTATATATATCCTTTAATCTCGGGCAATTGCACTGGCAGAGTGCAATAACAGTTTGTCCATCTGTATTAGGAATCCAATCATCTTGCACCCTGCTGTTGTGCACTGGATTGTCTCAGGGGCATCTTAGCACAGCCTGCACCTGGAGTCTTGCCTGGTATATACATAATTTTACTTCACAAAAATAACATTTTAAATTTGCATGTGTAATTCAGACGTACATGATCCTGGAAGGATCCATGTCAGTGTTTTAGGTTTGCCTTTCCTTTTATTAAGTAAAACTTGATTTTCTATAAAATTATATATTCATGTATTTTGATGAAAAATCTCCACTTGCCATTTCTTGGCAAGGAATTACATAGCTTCACAAATTCAGTCCCATGTCACATGTTTAGGAAAAGTTGGTCTGATAAGATGGATTTCTTAATCTTTAAACAACAGCAACAAAAATGTCAGCATCTTGTCCTTGTAAATTAGTGACTTTGATCTCAAACAGGTTATAATTTTACTTTAAAACTTTAAAATCTGAGTATTGAATAATTTTTGCTAAATGTTCAAATATATTTACAATTCCACATTTCTATTTGCCCACTAATAAAATATACCATAAGAATACATTTAAATTACATTGTGAGCAAGTCTCTATGGCTGTTTGACAATACATTTCTATTAGGAAATCTGCACACAAGCCTAGCTGCTATTGTTATTCCAGTGCTGACTAAGCTGTCATCCTCTGAGACAGAAGCAGATGTAAGAGAATAAATAAGTATATAAAGGGAATGAGTGTATGTGGAGATAAAATGACTGTCTAGACATTCAAAAATAAATTGACATATTGAAATATAAAGTGTCTCTATAGGCCAGGCACTTCTTCACTTACAGCCCTCTTGAGAAAATGTTGTACAAGAGTGGCATGATCCCAGGAAAACATTTAGACAAAGATGCTTACAAAAATAAACTCATATAAAAAGGTACTTTCCATCAGCACCTTTATATTAGAAGGACTTAACACAAAGAGGCCTCACTGAATACACGGTAAGGATAAAACTGATGTCAAGTATCTTCTGTAATTTTAGATAGAACAACATATTCTCAGAATATTTTAGACATGTTTTATTTTTATTTATTTCAAACATGTAAATAATATACAGATACATTTAGAAAAGAAAATAATAATAAAAACAATACATTTCAATATAGCTATCGTTCTGATTAATTTACATGTTGAAAGGGAGTGGGAAGAAGTAAACACTTATTTAATCCCACGCCATAAATTATCAGTTAATATTTAGTCAGCTTCCTTACTGATATAATTTGCAATAAAAAAAAGTGAACAGATTTCTGATATTCTATATACTATAATATCACATCATGATTTTTTTTTTTTAAATAGAGACATTCACTTAATTTCAATATTTTCCTTTTCTTTATAGTTCGAGGAGATCATATTTTTATAACTCTTTTTGAACAG
>NW_005192541.1:0-1476 GCF_000239375.1 Pundamilia nyererei | reverse complement strand
AAAAAAATTAAATAAAGACTCTTAATGCTTGTTGAAAAGTTATTTTATGTAAACCATTTTTAGGCAGTTGTGCAGCCACTAATTTGGGCACATGAAAATCATACAATCATTTTGTACTTTATTTTGTTTCAGATAAAATATTCTGATTTCATCTGAGCTTGCCCAGCTTTCTTCTTGGTCCCACCAATGCCACCCCATTAAAAGAAAAAATAACACTCTTAGGTTTAGATGTTACAGTCAGCATACACTACCTTCTTCTCTCCCAGCTGCTAAAATTACCGACACCTGCTACTAAGCAAAGTATCTCAAAAGATTTCCCCTAGATCGTCTTGCAGTACAGAATTTACATCAAATGCAAAAATAGAATGCTACTGCATGAATTCAACATGTACGCAGATTAAAAGTATTTGGCTGATGGATGTAGTGTGAGGTGAAATAAGGTGAATTTCTGTATCAAACCATTACTCTGATCCTTCTCCATGTTCAAGACGGACCATGCCTTTTTTAGCTTTGTTTTTGTTAAACACCTACTTCATATTTTTCAATGTCATGCTGTTTCCAACAGGTCATATATGCCAGTGAAATCAAAGATCAAAACTAACAAGGATTTGGTGAGTAGCGTCAATGGCAAAGCTTCCTGGTGGCAATGGTAATATTTAAAAATAAAAGATGTTTAAAGGTTCATTCTAATTTCTAACAAGTCATGGTGGTAAATCCAGCTTTTATGAAATATGTACATGAGGTTTGGCTTGGAAATGAGGGACGTTATCCATCCACTGGCTTTATGGCTTTGATTCTTGCACTTCACATTTGTGATGAGGTAAGTACAAAGTTTTCAGTTTCTGAAGTGCCAGACGTACAAAATAAAATATGATTTTTATTGTCATACAAGCTGGTCCATTTGAGTCTTTGCTGATTTGTTCTTTTGTTCTTATATTGCTCTCCTAAATAGATGTGCATTTCAAAAGTTCAAAATGTCTTTGGTGAAGATCAGAGCAGGTTTACCCACCAGTACCACTTGATTAAAAAACTCTGTGAATGGTTAAATTTCAGTTCACATGCCCTATGAAAGTGAAAGCTGTTGCAAGTATTTTTGATGTGTCCCCTTCTTAAATTGACTAGACTACAATCTAGAAGACATTCCTTCATGGAAAGCTTTTTAGCTAAACCTCTCAATAAGAGGTTTTGTCATTGTATACTCATGGTATAATCATAGTGTTTCCATTTAGTGCTCAGGTCGCTGTCCAACTGTTCATTTCATTTTTCAGCAGCCATTGTTTGGATTTTAGTTAAAAAAGGGACATTTTGTTCATGCATTTGTTTCCCATTCCCATTCCCATATGTTCATTTTTGTCTTCCTAGGTTGATGTGTTTGGTTATGGCGCTGACAGTGATGGAAACTGGAGTCACTACTGGGAAATACTCACAAACAAAAGGTTAAGAACTGGAGTACATCCTGGAAATTATGAGTATAAC
>NW_005192540.1:0-1477 GCF_000239375.1 Pundamilia nyererei | reverse complement strand
TGGTAATGATGATGATTATTTAACAATAGCAGTAAAATAATTTCCCTGCTCCACATTCCTCAACACCTGACGCGGACCTGGTTGATCCGGGCGACATCCAAGCCGGCATGTCTTCATATTTGTCTGCTCATGTCTGCTGTAGGCTCGCTTAGCATAGGGGGTCTAACCTAAGGACCCTTACTGGATACAGACGCCCCAGGCGGGAATTGAACCTAGATTCATAAGGAGCATTACAGACCAGAGGCAAATCACATAAATCTAATTTTGGGATGTATGGCTTTACTGCCCCTTTAATTTCTGGTATTGGTATTGTTTATTGTTATTTGGGTGTGAAAGAATTTTAAGGAGACTTACAAGAGGTACAAGAAAGGAAATTACACATTGTCTTTATAATAGAAAAGAAATTGTTACACTGACCAACAAAGTTTAAAATTTACTAGCACTTCATTATTTAAGTCTTTGAAGAATACATTTTTAGAAATTAAAAAAAATCTCCCATTCATTAACACATACAACAGAGTTTATGCTTTTAAACAGAAAAAAAAATACAATGTGGTCCACCCACAGGCCTCAGATGTTTAGCATAAATGTTAACAACCAAATGAATTCTTAGAGCAGATGAAAGAATAACTGGAAGTACACAGAGTGTTACCCCAACCATCTGGAATAAGAAAGAAACAAATCAAAATTAACACTAAATTAATCAAGGCAGTGGTTTTTATCAGCAATTAACAGCATTTAAATAGAGGTCAGCACCTATTGATTCTTATTTAAAAATATATTCATTTCATCCAAGTTGAAATATTTCACCTAGATTAACACCCCACCTGCAGTTACCCTGTGCCCCAGCAGTTTGGCATTCTCTGCAGCAGACTGACAAATTCTGCACCGTTATTCCCAGTAAACAAACCCTTATGTGTTTGGGCACAATAATACACTTTACTGACGCACTGTTTATCAGATTTAACAAAATGGCATACATTTAAACACAGGGTGTGTCAGTCTCATAGCTTGAAAGAAGCCATGTATCAAATTTGATCTGAACTGACATATCAAGGTTAACTCTACAGGCAATGCTCTATGTAAGAAAAGAAAATAATATAACATTTTCAGATGCTGATATTACTCACAGGTGGATCGTAGGAAGAGGCAAGGGTAGCTGCTGGAAGAGGACTGGCTGTACCAGTTAGTGTAATAGAAACCCTCACGGTCAATCCAAAGCCACTGGTTCTGAGATGCAAAGAACATATGTGTGAGGGAGTGTTGACTTAGTCTCTTCATTTATTCTCATATCCATTCTGTGTAAGTCTAGACCCACTTCCGACCAGGTCCAAAGTTTGATCTGGACTGACTGAGGTGGTGTTTCTTTTTTTCTAAAACTCTACCTGCAGCAGTGCTTTAAGTGGGCCGGTACGCGCCGGTACTCAGTACCGCCACTTCTAAATATAGCTCTTGAGAGTACCGCCACCTCTCCATG
>NW_005192539.1:0-1477 GCF_000239375.1 Pundamilia nyererei | reverse complement strand
GTTTTTGCAGTAAGTGAGCAAACACAACACAGAATGAGACAAACTTGATTTATTTCTCTATAAAAGTTGGCATGTGAACCTTGATGGATCTATAAAACAAACTGTTAACTGAGAATAAACAATGACAAACTATATGGTTGTAAACATATGATAAACATAAATGACATAAACATAGATTTAAAAAATATCAATCCCTTTATGCAAGAATCACCTGATCCTCATAACTGAACATCTGACTTTGCTGATCATTATTCAGGTATTAAATCTCATTTCTAGCACAGACAGGTTTTCTCTGGCTTACACCTAATGCAACATTCAGAGATAATTGGTATCACAACAATAGTTATCAACTTTCTTTGTTACATCAGCCTTTCTTTATCAAACCGTGAGCACAGTAACGCGTTTGGCGCGTCATTCAGCACCAATCAAGCGACACTGCCTTCTTCTGTGAAGAAGAACGGGTCACAGAGAGCTGTGAAGGATCTGACAAAACTTTAGAGTGGTTCTCTAAATAAAACCAGAGAGGCATGCTGTCGAATACTGCTAATCTGGTTCCTTCCTAAAGTGAATATACTGTTTATGTATCTGCCAGAAATCGCTTTGACCAAATGTAAGTGCAGTTTACTTCATTTATTAAACATTCTCTGAGATAAACACCAACAGGACTGCAAAATTAACCTGGCAGAAAATCAGGACCAAGCATAAAAACATATTTGTGTATTTCCTGTATTAATAACTGAATAACTGAATGCAAGTAGGTTCATACAGTCTGTGTTACTGTAACTTGCATTGCTAACAATCCATAACAGCCCAACAGGTTTTACTGGCCACATCAAGCTCAGTGCTTTTTTCCTGTAATTAAGTTCCTCTTTCCCGTCTTCACCCTTCCTCCATATTTTCCCTGGTATGAAGGCATGAGCCTGGTTCTGTTGCATATTTTTTTTTACAGTTATGAAGGTAGGTTTTTTTCCCTACTGCTGCCAAGTGCTGATCATAGAAAGTTGATGGCTTGTGAACTCTGTAATATACAATGTATAGTGCCCTGAGATGGCTGTAGTTATGAATATATGCCATATATTCTTGCTTTGTAGTACACGGCACAGATGACATTAGCAGGAATTAATACTATTGTTTGGCCATGATTTAGTATCACCTGGGAAATTCAATGAATGACATCAGCCCAATAAATGGCCATTATCAACTGTAATAAGTCACTTATACATGACTAGTCGGCAACCCTCCTCCACCTACTCAAAGTCTTAAAAAAGTATCATCCAATTACTGATAAATAGAAGAAAACCAAGATTCCAAAGGTGATCTATTAGATGTCAGATAAACAACAAAAACCAGCATTTTAACATGGTTAATGTTGGTTTTGGAGCCACAAATGTGGCAAACAGTAACTGAAAATGAAATAAAACTAGACACAAACACAAAGATCCCACATGGCACATGAACCGCAGTCTGCAGGCTGTTG
>NW_005192538.1:0-1477 GCF_000239375.1 Pundamilia nyererei | reverse complement strand
AATGCAATAGTTATCAGCTTCTTCTAATTCAGGAGAATAATGCAAACTAAAACTACATAATAATTCACAATCTTTAATTAGGGGTATAACATGGCATAAAATAATATTATAATCCAACATTATCTAACCAGAAATATGGTATCTAACCAGATACTTATACTCTTGATAGTATAACCTTGGTCTCCAGTAACACTTTGAGGAACCTTGGAGTCATTTTTGACCATAGTGTGTCCTTCAACGCACATATTAAAACAAATATGTAGGACTGCTTTCTTCCATTTGCACAATATCTCTAAAATTAGAAATATCCTGTCTCAGAGTGACTTGGGAAAAACTAGTTATGTATTTATTACTTCTAGGTTGGACTACTGTAATTTGTTATTATCAGGATGTCCTAAAAACTCCCTGAAAAGCCTTCAGATAAACCAAATTTCTGCAGCAAGACAGGGACTAGAAAAAGAGAGAGCATATTTCTCCTATATTGGCTTCCCTTCATTGGCTCCCTCTTAAATCCAGAATTGAATTTAAAGTCCCATTCCTCACATACAAGGTCTTGAATAATCAAGCTCCATCTTGTCTTAATGACCTTATAGTACTGTATCACCCCATTGAAGCACTTTTCTCTTTTACTGCTGTCTTACTTGTGGTTCCTAGAGTATTTAAAAGTAGAATGGGAAGGAGAGCCTTCAGCTTTAAGGCGCCCAGCTTCCAATTTGGATTTGGCAGACAGACACTGTCTCTACTTTTAAGATCAGGTTTAAAGCTTTCCTTTTCACTGGATCATTTGACCCTGAATCCTCCCTTAGTGATGCTGCAATAGCCGTAGACTGCTGGGGGATTCGCATGATACATTGAGTATTTCTTAGTCAGCCACCTTTCTCACTTGCTGTGTGTTAATAGACGTCTCTGCTTTGAATCGTGCTTGTTATTAATCTGTGGCTGTCTTGTGCAGCATGTCTTTTGTTTTGTCTCCCTCTCCTAACCTCAACCGGTCATGCCAGATGGCCACCCCTCCCTGAGCCTGGTTCTGCTATTAAAGGGAGTTTTTCCTTCCCACTGTCACCAAAGCGCTTTCTGGGGTCCTATGATTGTTGGGGTCTCTGTCGTATTATTGTAAGGTCTACTTTGCAATATAAACCAACTTGAGTTGATTGTTGTTGTGATTTGATGCTGTATAAATAAAACTGAATTGAATTAAAATTGCTGGCCAAAATGCATCTACCATTTTCTAGTTTCTGAAACTATGCCTGTTACAAACTTGAACTAAACTATGTGACTGTAGCTCCATTCTGCATGCCAAATATCAGTAGTTTGCTGGTGACCCTGTAAAGGCTCAGTTTATAATACTTTGTTGATGTCACGGGTAATGGGGAAATATGGACTCAGTCGCGGAGCTCTGGATGCGAAGCAAACAGTGCGTTTATTTACAGTGCTCAAAAACAGTCTCAAAACACAAAGCGAAGTGCAAAAATTCAAC
>NW_005192537.1:0-1477 GCF_000239375.1 Pundamilia nyererei | reverse complement strand
AAAAAAATCCCGTTTGTACTTGACCCCACCCATCGTTACTCCTCCACCCACCTGCTTCTGTGCTCATCTTTGGCCTCTTCTTTCTGCCGTCTGCTGTCCATTCACAGTCCGGCCGAAACCATGGTAACATGGTAACACTCGCTGATGATCAGTTATGAGGTGCATGTGATTATGACCGCTTACCCTAACCTCGTACAGATGTGTATGACAGATACAATAAGGGTGAAATTAGTTTCTCGGGCTTCTTCTGCATTTTGACTTTGTTATTTTTAAATAATGACGTGTGTAATGTATGATGAGTCTAATTTTACCAATTTGTTTATTACCTGTTAAGGCGCAGATTACTCTAATTATGTCCAGATACATAACACCTTAGAGAAGATTTCAGGACTGCTGTTCATGTCATGGATTCTGGGATGTTTCAGTGTTCACAGTTTTGTTTTATTTCTAGTCTGTGGTATTGATTGAGTTCGTTTTAATGTAGTTCAGTAATGTTTCTATTGTGTTTTGTATTTGTTTTATTTGTGTATCATTGCTGTAGTTTCAGTTTTGTCTAATTCCCAGTGTCTTCACTTATCTTGAGTATTTAAAGCCTCAGTTTAATAGTGCTCGTTGTCAGTGTTATCCTCCCTTAGTGCACCTTTGTTAAAGAGCTTCGATTCCACTCTTTGCTGTTTGGTTTTTTGCTCCTTGCTGCTGCCTTGTGAGTCCTCCATTTGGGGCCTTTACTGCAGTTTGCTTCAAACACTTTGCTTCAAATCTTGTTTGATTTACAATTAAACAAACCTAAAAATAATTTAAATGAGCACATTACCATGGAAACAGGAAGATACACGGGCTCTCCCCCTCTATCAGTATTCACCTCAGCTGCGATGCATTGAGAGAACTCACTGGCTTCTGTGTTTTAACATGGGCAGAGTTTAAAAAGAAAATACTCAAGTCTGACACAAAAACATATGGTTTGGTTTAACAGTGGCTCTCACTGAAAACCTGCAAAACTCCAATGGCCTCCCTCTTTAACAGCCTCTCTGAACTTTGACTCAGAGGACAAAGTAAACACTTACAAGAGGCAGGGCTACTACTATTACTAATGGCAAGTCAGCCAGCTTTCAGTACAGTCCAGTTTGACCATGTTCCTTTCTGTTGTGCTGCTGTGGCTCTGTGTTTGCTTCATTGTTCTTCAGCTCAAATCTCGGAGACCCAAGAACTTTCCACCGGGACCCCCTATCCTGCCCCTGCTAGGCAACACTTTGCAGCTGAGCCTGGAGAACCCTTTAAAGGACTTCGAAAGGGTAAGAAAAAAAAATGCTGCAATAAAGAGGATTTTGTTTAAGGTGCATATTGTTATAGCACTGGTGAAATTACTACTATTAGCATTTAAATATGTCTAAATGTCTGGATGCTAATGTAGCCGGTCTGGCCTTAAACTCTGATTGCCGTTAGTTCTCTGCGTTGTGTTGTGCGAATGACCAGAGGA
>NW_005192536.1:0-1477 GCF_000239375.1 Pundamilia nyererei | reverse complement strand
ATATAATGAATTCTGCAGACTTTGTATTCATGACTCGTACGGGTGTCCTTCCCATTGCTATTAAATAAATGCATGAAAACCGTTTTAGGAAATTTGGTAAAACTTATACAGAAATATTCAAAATCAACTAAGAAAATGGATCAGTGTAGTTATCCCAGCAATTAAAACGTACTTTGAAACAGGAATGCTTAAATAAAAAAAAACATTTTTAGATATTCATAACAGAAATTGGTCTGTTTCTATAATAATGAAAAAAGCCAAGCGAAAACATACTTTCCAAAAAACAAAACCAGACCTTTAAAGCATAAACTAAAAAAGGAATGTTGCAATCCATAATCATGTTTATGGTTCCAAGGAAACACATATAGATACGTTCTGAAGCGATGCTTTATGTGTAGAAAAGTCTAGACAATTAAAGTTGACTTCTTTTAGTTGAGTTTGTTTTGTCTTGGTGCGAGCTGCTGAAACTGACGACGTGCATTAGATTATGGTGAATTCATGAAATGTTATTAATTCATGACATTATTAGTATTCATGAAAGCTTTTTGCCCTCAACTGTCAAGTCAACTTGAGTCTGCAGGGAGCTTATAATGGCTGCATTATGACAAGATGACTGTAGGCCACTCAGTTGGTGAACGAGCCAGTGATTCTAAAACTTGAATGAGGGGCTGATGCTAATCAGCTAACTACACAAATATGGTTTCAGTGCAATGCCACAGCTACATTAATAAAATGTAGTTGAATGTGGAAGGCAGCTCATTTAAAAATGGCCAAATTTAGCTTTGTTGGTAAGATTGGTTACACTGTTGCTGGTTGGATTTTCAGTTGAGCCATTGTTGGATAATAAGAAACAACTATTCTTGTTGTTTTGAGTCATACATCATCATACTAACATAGATCTCTAAAATATCCTAAAATTACTTTAAAGGTAGTAGTATTCATCCAATACATATATACAGCTTAACTATAGCATTTAGGAATATAATTTTTCATCAAATTATTCTTAAAATGCCACTAATATGCCATTTTTTTTCTGTTTTCTCACATAACGTTTTATGATCATTTCAGGTCTGGTGGAACTTACCGAGAACATTATTTCATTAAGTTAAAATATATAAGCAATATTTGGATCTTTACAACCAGTGTTGGTCAAGTTACTTGAAAAAAGTAATCAGTAATTAATTACTGATTACTTCCCCCAAAAAGTAATCCCGTTACTTTACTGATTACTTATTTTCAAAAGTAATTACTTACTTAGTTACTTAGTTACTTTTTAAAAACACGATTTACCTATCTCTTTATAGGTGATAAAGCGATAGATCTTTAAGCCCAATTCTACTTTTTCTACATAATCCATCATACAAAATGTAATCAAATGGAAAAGTCCCTTTTTAAAACTTGTTTTGTTAGTTTTAATCTTTTAACTCTATGCATCAAGCAAAAAATGTAATTATATGCAACATTCTCTGACTGGAAG
>NW_005192535.1:0-1478 GCF_000239375.1 Pundamilia nyererei | reverse complement strand
CGACGCTGCTGCAGCAGCTGCAAGGATTCAACAACATTTAGAAAGAGAAAATAATGTTCCACTAAATATCGCCATCACAGGAGAAAGTGGATCTGGTAAATCCACCTTTGTTAATGCCCTCAGAGGGCTGTCCAATGATGATGAGAAAGCTGCGCCTACTGGTATTACAGAAACCACCAATGAGGTCACACCGTACCCCCATCCAAACTATCCCAATGTTAAATTATGGGATCTTCCTGGAATCGGCACCACCAAGTATCCAGCTAAGAAGTACCTGAAGCTTGTTGGATTTGAGAAGTTTGACTTCTTCATCATCATCTCAGCCGATCGCTTCAGAGAAAATGATGTGAAACTCGCTCAGGAGATTCATAAGATGAAGAAAAAGTTCTACTTTGTTCGATCAAAGATTGATGAAAATTTACGCGCCGAAAAAAGACAGAGACACTTCAGTGAAGAGGAGACTCTTACAAAAATCAGAGAAGACTGTGTTCACAGTGAGTTTCTGATCACTTAGAGCTGAGTTTGATCACTTTATAGATTTATATAATGTTAACATGTGTTTCTTCTGTGACACAGGACTCAGAGGATTAGGCATCGAGTCTCCAAAGGTCTTCCTAGTGTCCAGCTTTCAGCTCAAACTGTACGACTTCTCTCTCTTGCAGCAGACCTTAGAGAGAGACCTTCCTAAAAACAAGAGGGACACTCTGCTGTTCGTCATGCCCAACATCAACCCAGAGATCATCATCAAGAAGAAGAAAGCTCTGAAGTCCACAATAATATGCTATGCTCTTGGATCTGCAGCTGGAGCAGCTGTTCCAGTTCCTGGTGTTTCTATTGCTGTTGATGCTGCTTTGCTGATTGGTGCTGTCACACATTATGTTCATGCGTTTGGTCTCGATATCCCGTCTCTGAAGAGATTGTCTGACAGAACAGATGTGCCCTACGCTGATCTGCGTGCCGTCATCATTTCACCACTGGCTGCAGTAGAAATAACTGCAGGGCTCCTCATCAAGGTTTTGACCCAAGTGGGACGCACAGCTACATTAATTGTAGCAGAGGAAGCATCCAGATTTGTTCCCATTGTTGGAATCCCATTAGCAATGGGCTTCTCTTTCGGCACAACCTACACAATTCTGAAATCGATCCTCAACCAGCTTGCTGATGATGCTCAGAAGGTGTTTGAAAGAATTTCAGTCTGAACACATCAGTGTGAATTTGTAAATTAAAGATGAGTGAAACAAAAGAGTACAAATTAAATTAATTGAAATCATTAAATATAAATATATTGAAACCAAATCATGTCGCAGCTGCATATCTGAGCCATTATCCTACTATAGCTGATAAATGTATCAGAGGCCTCAGCAGGTCTCATTTCTTCTCATCACATCAATACAGGAACAAATGTGATGTTTTTATTCAGATAAAACCTGCTAGAAGAGCTGCTGAGTTTTTTTTCTAACCCTTTGTCTGACTTGGTG
>NW_005192534.1:0-1478 GCF_000239375.1 Pundamilia nyererei | reverse complement strand
CGTCTAAATGAGAAAGGGTTCATTGTTCACTGACGTCAGCTTAGCTTTGATGAAAACACGAAGGCTAAATTGAAAGGTTAGCATTTTGTTTTTGTATCAGTGTTAGACTTAGAAACAAAGGCAGCTAACAGATTATCAACATGGGAAACAATTCCGAAGGAAGACTTCCCGACTGCTCGAAACAAGATCCTGAAAAGCAGCGACTCTGAAAGGCTCAAACGGATATCTACCAAGTGAGCACACCTTCATGCACCGCTGTAGCGGCAAAATTCCATTGTGGATCCATCGTGAAGTAAATGCATTTTTGTATTTTTTTGATATCGGGTAGATGATGTGCTTAAACATCTGACTGAAAGCAGAGAGTTTGAACACAGACTACAGGCTCAGGTAAAACAGAAGCATTTTCTGAAGCTCTCACTTTGTCATTCAGTACCCTTTTACTAATTCCTCATACATATGTAGATATATACATATGCTGTGAAAGAGCCTGTCTGCACAGTCAAAGTATTTTATATAGAGGTTACACCACTACATAGCAGGTTAGCTTTGATTAGCATAATTAAAAGAAAAGTGGAACATGGGAAAATCTGGGTTGGCTGAGGTCAGAAATAATGTGGGTTATGGTAAGTAATGCTAACTTATTTAAAAACAGCCAGTGGGTTTGTTGTGTATCAGTTAAAATGTTTTAAGTGAAGTAGAAATAAAAGATCAGATTTAGCAGGGCTGGAAGGTGAATTTTGGTCACTAGATGGAGCCAGGCTAGCTGTTTTATCTGCTTTCAGTCTTTATACTAAGCTAAGCTGTGCTGGCCTCATGCATGCCTTTAATGATGCAGTTTCCGTTTTCAAGATCATTTTCTCCAGTAGGAGACAAAAATACCTTTACTTTATTCTATTCTAGACTTTTATGACATTATGCTCTTTCTTTTCAGATGGAGCATTACTCAGCTGTCCTCAACTGGGTTGTGATAGCACAAGGAAGCACATTCAAACCTCCTCGTCGAATTTTTTACATTAAAGTCTGATTTCCTGTCATGGTGTCTGTCAGGGGTTATATTAAGAGCACATTAATACTTTTTGCATTCTGTTACATTGCATAATGTGCCATATCTGTATGTCTGCAATATAGTTCTTTTTAATAAAGTTTTCATGCACTATAATGAATTGAGTTTTACTATGACTACAGAATAATTTGTTGTTGAGAGCTAGGTGAAAAGTTAGCCAAGCATAGCTCAGCCAAAGATTGGTAATAATAAGTACACTGACTGTGACACACCTCAGGAGTGGAGAAAGTACAGGAATCATATTCAGGACAAAAACCTGGACAAACAGACACATCATGAACAGAGATGGGCAGTAACGCGTTACTGTAATCTGATTACTCTTTTCGAGTAACGAGTAAAGTAAGGGATTAGTATTGCAAAAACAGTAATTAGATTACCGTTACTTTCCCGTAGGAACGCTGCGTTACTGCGTTAC
>NW_005192533.1:0-1478 GCF_000239375.1 Pundamilia nyererei | reverse complement strand
CTGATAGACAAATCAGGGATAAACTGGAGTACGGTATCTTGTCCAAGACCACTGCAATGTTGAGCATCTGTCACAAAGTATTTTAATAAGAATTTTAATAAATTATCATAATGATTAATCCTGACAGGGACATGAAGGCTAACTTCATGATGATTGCTGAGATATTTGAGCCCGAACCAAAGTGTTCGATTTACAAACTTGGACTACAAACCTCAATCAGTAGCAGTCGTAACGTTAACCATTACATAACCAATCCACTGAAGCAGAAAGGAGTATGTGAGTCACCAAGGATATTCCAGCAGAGAAGGTCACGTGGAGGTTTAACATGACGTTAGCTGGCTGTTTGCTCAGACCCCTGTCCACTTGCACCATCCTGCTACCCAAACGCGCTAAAGGAGCTTTTATCCTGCAATGAACTCACCATTCAGCCAGCGTGTGGGAGCATCTTCTGTCTTCAGCGTGGGAGACGGAGAGTTTCGGCGGATATCTGGAAAGCTCCTAAACTCATACTGGGAAGCTGTGTATATCTGCTGGTCTGGAAGCAAAAAAACAACAACAGTTTACCAGCTTATACAGCTGTTTATTGGAACTCAAGAAGAGACTGGTTTATTTTAACTGCCTTACCTATAATGAGGGCAGTGTAACCTGTTGTGGGGCCGTAGGGGCATTTGTCTCTGCCTTCTTCAGGCTGAGATGAAATCACAAATCTCTCCACGTCCTGTATAGGAGCAAAGATTTGAATATGGAAACTCCATGCACAAAGGTATCTTTTAATCACAGAAAACTTACAAACAAAACACTGGAAAATAACAGAAAGCACACGCTTTCTTTTTTAGTAAAGGTCACGGCTATAAAGCAGCAAATGCAATTTCTAAATATGCTGTATTTTCACTGCTGTAAAAAAAAAATGCATATATGTACATACTATGTATGCACAGAGGGGTCTGTAGGCATTAGTACCACACGTGTAGAGATGAGTTGAGTTGAACCTCTGGAGAAGGCGGATGTGATTAAAACACTCTGTCTGAAAGAAGAAGATGGAAAAAAAAGCATATTGCAAAGAGCGAGCTAATATCAACACATAAAATAGACCCATATCCAAAAAAAAACAAAACAATAAAGGGCTGAGGGTGGAAGAACAAGTGCTGTAAATGCCTACCTTATTGTCTTTTCCCTTGAGCCGGCACTGATGTTTTTGCTCCGGGGAGGCCTCCCAGTCAATCTATAACACACCAGATAACATACAGTAAGACAGAGATCCCCAAAAACGGATGGCTTTATATCACAAACCTATATAAACCCCTTTGGACTGTGCCACAGACGTGACAGCAGATAAACTCTGATAACGTTACTTTTGCTTCGTCAGTGCATGCGTTAAGAATGTTATCATCATCATCTGAATTTGTTGTGTACTTAGACAGCTGCGAGTTTGTTTGTTTTTTAACAATGAAAGTAAATTCTTACAGCAAGACAGAGGA
>NW_005192532.1:0-1478 GCF_000239375.1 Pundamilia nyererei | reverse complement strand
AGAAGCGTCTCAGACCGGACGTTGATTGAGGCCCCGCCCATTCTTTTATTTTGAAAACCACGCCGGAACAGAACTGAATTACAGAGAGAGAGAGATACGTGCCGAGTCAGTCCGATCCGTGAGTTGGTGAGTCTGTCGGTGTGGACGTTTCTCGGTCCGTGGGTCCTGTCAGCGGCGCGATGTCCGCCGCCCCCCGCCACGACCTCGCTCTTCTTCACGGCCTCCTCCTCCTCCTCTTCTTCTGTGGTAAGTCCCGCAACTGGCTGCGTTAGCATAGCATGCTAGCCTCGGTCCGTGCTGCTTATTTACTTAATTTTCTTCGAAACTACAGAGCGAGGCTCACCTGTGTGCCGCGCGGGTCTCTCACCTGCCCGCGGTGGGGTTTATATTTGCGATTAAATGATCGTTTTAGTCCGCAGCTGTTTGTGTGTGTGTGTGTGCGTGTGCGTGCGCACAAACGGGAAGCAAACGGGTTAAACTGGCACGGACTGGCTCGGTGTCACAGTCAGGAATGCCAGGTTGGTGGGGCTGAAGGCTGTACGAAGCAGACAGTGTGTTAAAGTGGATAAAATGAGTGTGTGCGTGCGCAGGCAGCTAGCTCTGGCATAAATCAGCGGTGGCTGTTATTGGCGTGAAAGCTGTAATCATAATATTTCTGTGCGGTGACACATGATCAGAGAAGCCTGGGTGCTCGGGACATGAAGTCGATCATGTTTCACAGTGGGGGGGGATTCCCTCTGTACAGGCGTCCCACGGGGGGGTTTTTACAGTGTATTTACCGGATGAAATGTATGATAATATTTCCCAGAGCAGGTTTGGGATGTGCGCTTCGTCTCATGTTATGATTGTGCACAGAGACACGAAGATGCGCCTCGGGGTGCTGGACTGACTCACCTTTCACTTTGTCTTTCAGGATTCTTTAAACGGGAGATAACGGCGATAAAATAAGAGTTTTTATTCAGAGTTGTGCTCCTAAATACAGTATTACAGTAAATATACTCCAAGTATTGCATTAAAGTTGTACTTTGTGTGCGCGGTGTTTTCAGTTTGTTGCCCGCGGCCGTGTCCGTGAGCTTTGATGGCGTCTGTGTTTTCGGGAAACTGATCTGAGCTCCCTGCAGTTCCTGATTGTCTGTTCCTCATAGCTGCTGGATGATGTAAATAGCTGACAGGAGAATGAACTCGTGGTGTTAAAGTTTCTGCAGAAATCATCTGTTCCTGGTAAACATAAATGGGAAGAGGTCAGAGATTTACTCAGGGACAAAACGATTTGACAAACAGCATAAAAACGTCTTGTTCCACTTCCTCTCTCGCCGCTCTCTTCTGCTTTTCTGTGAAAGACTGAGGCTGTGTTCACACTCAGGATAAAGATTGTCAAACAGCACCCACAGAATGAAAATAAACCTGCATGACTGTGAAACCAAACATGGAGGAAAAAGCTCTGTGTTTGCAAAAACCGAAGGCTGTTCCTGTTCCTA
>NW_005192531.1:0-1479 GCF_000239375.1 Pundamilia nyererei | reverse complement strand
GTCTGTTACATGCAGTTTTGTATCAGTGACCCCCCTTCTAAACCCTCTACAAGGTGCCATAAAACTAAGTACTATGTTTACATACTTTCACGTGTGTGTGTGTGTGTGTGTGCGTGCCTGTGAATGCCTACATGTGCGCATGTGTGAGTGCACATGAGTGAGTGTGCGTGTGGATGTGTGCGTGACAGTTAAAACACTGTGGGTGTAGGTAACTCCCTAGAGGTCATAAAACCCATCTCCCTTCCAGACCACAGTTATAAAATTGAGACCCCCAACCCTACATCCTCTGGGGAATTTCCACTCAGTGGGGGAGGTCTCCTACACTCTACTCCTAAGTTCACAACACAGTCAGCCTTTATTACTTTAAGGGCAGTGTCTCTACAATAGTTCTACATTCTATGATAACACATTTCTAAACTCTAAATCAGCTAAACATTCTATAGCTCCCATCTAAACAACATCTTTTTCAGGAAAGGCCTTGGATCTTTCAGCAAAGCAATTGTAAATCACATAGTGCATGTATTATAACGGCATTGCTTCATTGTCCAATACTCTGAGTGCTGAAATGACCAGCCTGCAGTCAAAACCGTTCACCTACATTACACAACATTTGGAGCATCATGAAACAAAAAATGCGGCCCAGGACTGTTGAGCAGGTAAAATCTTACATCATTGCTCTCCTTAAAGTCCAGCAACTGGTCTCCTCAGATCCCAGATGTTTACAATGTTGCAAAAAGAAAAGAGAAAATTCACAGTGGGAAACAAGGCCCTGTCCTAACTTTTCTTAGACATGGTACTGCCATCACATTCAAAATGATCCAATAATTTTCTTAAAATGGAACAATTTCTCAGTTTAAGCAATTGAAATGTTTTACATGTCTTACTGTTAATAAAATGTGGGTTTATGAGATTTGAAAAACATTGAATTCCGTTTTGATTTACATTCTACACAGCATCCCTTCTTTTATAGACCCGAGGCTGTAAAAGTATAATGAACTAAAATGAGACAGGGGTTACTGCCATATGCTGACACAACTTTATTGCATGGAACCAAACCTATTGTATAAGAAGGCTGCTATGAAGATACACTCAAATACTGTTTGAGATAGAAATAAAATCTAGAAATGTATTTGAAAAGACATACCATTTCTGGATACATATCCAATGTTCAAGGTTAAAGCTGACCTGAAATACTACATACATTAAGGCTAGTTGACACTATGGAGGCCTACTCTAAAAAAAAAAAAGAAGAAGGAAAAAAAATCACTGATTTAACACTGCTCGATATAAAAAACAAGTGTTTAAAGTTACAGTTTTTACAGCATGTGTATTTCCATCTTGGCTGACTTCAGACTATGAGGTCACTGGGTTGGTTGGTTGGTTGCTGATAACAGTTCTGCCTACATTATTTTACTTTAGCTAACTAGGGACAGAAAGAATAACTAAAACCAAAAGGAAGTCTAAGAGGGATCACTTTGT
>NW_005192530.1:0-1479 GCF_000239375.1 Pundamilia nyererei | reverse complement strand
GTGTGTGTGTGTGTGTGTGTGTGTGTGTGTGTGTTCAAATGGCTTCTTATTCTAAGAACTCTGAGCTGAGGTTCCCCTTTTTCTAATTCTATATGTTCTTACAGAAAGAGGAAGCTGTTAGTTGTTTATCACACAAAAGTACAAGTCAAAGGTCACGTAGACGTTTGCTTAGTGATCAATAAAAGAATACATTTCATGAAGCTGATCACATTATATAAAAACAATATTCCTTTGACAGTGCAGATGTTTGTGCAGCTGCATGTGCAGGTTTATGATGATGGACGTCTCTGTGACTGTCAGGCTTTCCCAGTAAACAGCATGAACAGTGAACAGTAACAGATGTTTGCAAATCTGCAGCAGAAGTGTTCCAATAAAATAAAGAATTAAAGCATCATCCATGTTTACTTTGTGTGTTTTGCAGCTCGACAGATGCAGAAACAGAAGCGAGACGCAGCAGCAGAGTCTGCTCTCTGATGCTCCATCACACTGAAACAAGTCAGGTACACCAGCCACTGATAATCCTGCTACAGCCTGACCTCATGACCTCACAGCAAGCATGAAACAGTCACGATGTGCTCTGTTTGTCAGGGCGCAGGGACCCAGCATTTTGAGATTATTTTGCATTTGGGGTTATTTTGCTCTGGGACAAATGTTACGTTCCAGTGTTCACTGTCAGTGCGTCTTAGTTAGCTTTCAGTGTTTGCTTGTTTCCTGTGTGAGTCTGTCTTGTCCTCTGTGTCGGTCTCGTCTCCCTCGTGTTATCATTCTGTCTCTCCTGTCTGTGTTGGGTTCATGTACATTGTCCCAGCCCGTCATGTGTCTCCTCCTGTTGTCTTCAAAGTCAAACGTGTCATGGTGCATGAATTAGTCTGTGTCTTAGTGTTTCCTGTTTTACTTTGACAGAGTCACATCCTGTGTGTCGTCAGCTCAGCTCCTTCCAGCTGTGTGTGTCCACTCTCCCTAATTACCCTTGTCTGCTTATTTTGGCTGGATCCCAATTCAGGGTCTGCAGCCTTGGAGGAAGCAGCCTTCTACGTGGGCCACGTCCTCCAAGGCCACGTCCTCGATGCTTGTGAAATGAGACGGTCTCGCCTCCATCGCGCTGCTCAAGTTGCCTAGTGACTATGATGCTGCTGGAAACGTGTCGTACAGCTTTGTTTGAAGGAAGTGAAGGAGAAAATGTTTTTGTTCATTTGTTTGTTTCTACATGAGCTCCGTGTGATCAGCTGACTATCTGAGGCTGAGAAACTGTGAAACGTGATTGTTGGGCTTCATTTCTGTGCTGAGCAGTCATTTAAGATCAGCTAGTAAATAACAATTAGCTCATGTTGTTCATGAGACTACAGTCAGTGTAAATATAATATGGCCAATATTATAGTTGTTATATTAATCATTCTTAGTTATTACAGCAGTGAGAGCCTTCAAGAGAGTGAACACCAGGAAAGCAGCAGGACCAGACGGCATCCCAGGTCGTATCCT
>NW_005192529.1:0-1479 GCF_000239375.1 Pundamilia nyererei | reverse complement strand
ATTTTTTGAATATGTATTATAATGTTGTTATGTAACCTATATACACACTGAGTTCTTCCTGAAAAAAAAAGATAGTTGAAAGTTTCATCCTTAAAAAATGCACTGAAAAATGAAGTTGAGCTCAAGCGATGATGATCTGGACTTTGTAAACAAGAAGAAGAAACTGAGATTTGGGGTTCAATTCTCACAAGAAGGCAACAGCAGGGAGAAATTTATGGTTGGATCCAAGAGTTGGGGCTGTATCATGTTTGCTTTAGTATATATTTCATGATCTCATTGGGGCAGTTTGAGCTCTTTTTGGCAGACTTGGTACCACATCCGAGGAAACAGAGAAATGATTTCAGAGAGCATCTAGCTGTATATCTGAGGTAAAACAGTGTTACTTTACCATTTACAGATATGTGTATATTCAGCACCGGTGTGATTTTGAGCTACGAGTGCACTGGCTGCCAAATGTAGTGGCCTGATTAGCCAGATCAGTTTATTTGCATGCAAAAACTTTGAAAAATCAAGCATGATGTGAAAAAGTAAATGCTGTAGTTTTGTGTTGTGTAATTACACTGTCGGTGTGAACAGCTGCATTGACAATAAGGGAGCCAAAAATACTTTTAATGCTGAAAATAGTCAAGCAAATTCTTTCGTGTCCATTGCATAAAGGCCTACTAAACAAAAGTTGCAACAGGTTGAGAACTGGTTCATTCATGTGGTGCTACATCAACCTGTTTACACTGGATAAAAGGCTCACTGCTCATTATAGATAGCTATATTAATTACTCATATAGACATAATGGCAAACACCCACAAGATCAAATAATCTTGAGCAGTCTTGTGTATTTTTCAGTCGTCTAGGCACTGCCATTTGGTCGATGTTGAAGTCACTCAGATTCTTGCACATGTCCATTTTTCTTACTTTCACCACACATTTCACTTTCACTAAGTCCAAGAATCGACTGTTCAAACATCACAATGACATGAGTTTTTATATTTCACAGGAAGTTCTTTTTGTAGATGCAGATAAAGTTTTACTGTTATGAACTCTTGATTATTTTAGTCACTATACAATAAAATAAAATATGGCAACGCATTCATGAAAGTATGATTATGAGTGGTTGGAAAACAGCTCACATTGTGAAGATGAAAATAAATCCAAACAGACGGGATCTGCAGCTGCATCAAAAGGGTTAACCGTCTGGGTCCATGAGACTAAGAAGTGTGTGTGTCCGTGTGTGTGCGTTGGGGTGGGGGGTCAGTAAGTGCAGCTCTATAATGTCAGTCAGTCTTGGAGTGTGAACATGTTTGAAGGCAGCAGCAACGAGGGAGGAAGGAGGAGAGAGAGAAGAAGGGCAAAGCCAGAGAGAAGTGGAGGAGGGGTGTCTGGTAGAGAGGGAAGGAGGGAGACAGAAAGAGAGGGGGAGGAGAGACAAGCCGAGTGTGCACAATATTCATTCAAACTGACAGAGGCTGTGTGTGTGTGTGTGT
>NW_005192528.1:0-1480 GCF_000239375.1 Pundamilia nyererei | reverse complement strand
GCACTGAAGCACCGCAGCAATTTCCTAATGTTGTAAACCTGCTCAACATCTGGCAATAAACCCCTTTCTTCCCCACCATAGACGTGACATTTTATGCCCCAATCCTCAGCCTTAATTAATCGGCCTGCCTGGGCCTCCACTGGCCACCTCCTGGCACACAGTTCAAATATGCTATAATGAAATATATAGTCATTTGATGTTGAAAAACAGATGCTAATGTTTCCATGTTAGACACCACAGATCACCCCAGACATCCTTTGCAGAGCTTCGGTGGCACAAGGTTAACTTCAACTTCCTTTCTCCATTGCTCCACCTCTTTTTGGTTGTTTTCTTCCACTTCGCCCCTGGGACTGGAGCTATTATGAGACATATAGGTGCCCACCGCACTGCTAGTAATAACTCCTCTGCTGCTTTCTGCCCCTGTAAAAGTTCCCTGGGTGGATCACCTGGGCCTGCCTCTTGCCCTGCTGACTGTGGTGGGCTGGGGATGTATCACCATCCAAAACCATCTGCCAAATGCAACAAACAGGATTATAATAATTCTTGTCATTCTAATATTTATAGTGACTTTTGAATTTGCTATGCTAAATATGAAGTCAAAACAACATTGGAGTCAGTACATTAAAGAATTTGATTGGGGGTTAAGAGGATAGTGACTGTGAGCGGCCACTGCTGACCAGTTTCTAACATTTAGGCAGAGGGAGATGTTGATGGATGTAATATTGATGATAATATCAATTATAATAAATTCGACAGAGACAACTGAGGAGAAACCACAGATAAACTGGGCCTGAAGTGTTTCCAATATGTGAATTGAAATGTTTCATTTCAGACAATTGATATTTAACACATCACACATCACAATGATGAATCCCCCTGACTCCAGTTTTATCTGAAGGGCTCTCAGCCATGCTCATTCACTAAAGATGAAGTATAATCCTCACTTATTTCTTCTAATAATATTTTTTACTGTCTGTATAATAATTACTTTGTTACGTTACTATATTCGTATGTAGGCTGCAGTTTTTGTGAATCACTCAATAGGTGCTCATCTTTAGGATATGGAAAATGAATGTACTACATTTAAAATGTACATTATGAAACCAGCAGGCAAATAATCATGGCCGACTAAAAAAATAATATCTCACAGGTCACATTACAGTGGTTCTTAGTAGGCTAAATTCATTGCCTGTTAGGTTTCTGCAAAACTAAATCAACACTTTTCATTGAAGACCTTTGGAGTAAAAAAGGGCCACTTGAATCTAGATAACTCAGTCCTGGAGGTTCTCAGGACATAGATGGGTTAGTGTAGATGGCTGGATTAGTGAGTCTGTATCCTGAGGCAGATTTAAGCTGTGGAACACAGTATACTGTTTCTAATTTATCATTTTTGTGCGGTGTCCCTTGTGAATTAGGTTTGTAACTAGAGTGCATGCGTGAATGTGCGCGTGTGTGTACACCAAATCCAATTCCCAGAATC
>NW_005192527.1:0-1480 GCF_000239375.1 Pundamilia nyererei | reverse complement strand
CGATTCTGTTTACACGTTTCACCTTATTAACATCATCCTGCAGTGGGAGCCTCTCTGAGAGGAAACCATCGATCCACGCTTACAAACCAAACATGCTGACTTATTTATTAGCTGTCAGTCTGCTGGTGATGTCAGTACATGGAACAAGATGCCTTCTGGCCTATAGAGGTTTACACATGTGGGTCAAATGTCCCCCATTGTGAACCAGTCAGTGCTGTAATGTGTGAGCCCTCGGGCCTCTGTGGCCTGGAGCCTGTATTGACCTGTTGGCATCGCTGTTTGTTTTCTGTAGGAGTTGCTGTTGGATGAGCTGGTGATGGGCGTGGCCTTGCTCTTGTTGGAAGCCCCTTCAGATCAGCTGACCAGCCTTCTCAGACTTGGTAAAGTGATTATTTTGGACAAAGCTCTGCTGGCTTTAGCTTCCTTTAAGAGACGTTGAAGCAGTGAAAGAATTAGTGGGAACAAAACTAGGTTGTGTGTGCAGGTCATGGTTGGAACCTCACAGAGCTTTGTGTCCTACATGAGATATTCTTTCTCCTAACACAGCACTGAGTTTGGTCCCTGAACAAGCGGAGGCGTCGCCCTGGTTGAGTCCGGTCCTGATTCTCCCCGTGTTGCAGCTCCTGTCCTGCTTGGGTCTCACTGAGCCGCTGTCTGACCAGAACACACACAGCACCAACCACAGGCTGGCTCACAGCCTGCTGCGCAGAGTTAGCAGGCCTGCAGATAAACCCCAGCAGGTAGCCCAGCAGGTAACCATACAGGTAACCATACAGGTGACCATACAGGTGACCCAACAGGTAGCCCAGCAGGTGACCCAACAGGTAGCCCAGCAGGTAACCATACAGGTGACCCAACAGGTAGCCCAGCAGGTAACCCAACAGGTAGCCTAGCAGGTAGCCTAGCAGGTAATCCAGGAGGTAACCCAGCAGGTAGCCCAGCAGGTAACCCAACAGGTAGCCTAGCAGGTAACCCAGGAGGTAACCCAGCAGGTAGCCCAGCAGGTAGCCTAGCAGGTAACCCAGCAGGTAGCCCAGCAGGTAACCCAGGAGGTAACCCAGCAGGTAACCTAGCAGGTAGCCTAGCAGGTAACCCAACAGGTAGCCTAGCAGGTAGCCCAACAGGTAGCCCAACAGGTAGCCTAGCAGGTAGCCTAGCAGGTAGCCTAGCAGGTAGCGCAACAGGTAACCCAACAGGTGACCCAGCAGGTGACCCAACAGGTGACCCAGCAGGTAGCCTAGCGGATAACCCAACAGGTAGCCTAGCAGGTAACCCAGCAGGTAGCCTAGCAGGTAACCCAACAGGTAGCCTAGCAGGTAACCCAACAGGTAGCCTAGCAGGTAGCCCAACAGCTAACCCAGCAGGTAACCCAGCAGGTAGCCAAACAGGTAGCCTAGCAGGTAGACTAGCAGGTAGCCCAACAGGTAACCCAGCAGGTAGCCTAACAGGTAACCCAGCAGGTAACCCAGCAGGTAACCCA